>NW_020837990.1:12560370-12619866 GCF_003676395.1 Aethalodelphis obliquidens | reverse complement strand
CACACACACACACACACACACACACACACACACACACACACACACACGTGAAGGGAGAGCCTGAGTCTTCCAAACTCTAGACAGTTCAGAATGAAGGAAGTGCCGAGAAGCCTTGGCTTCCAGCACAGGCTGCCACACAGGGCTCCCAAGAAAACAGGCAGGCTATGTTATTTTGGGGCAATTCTAGGTCCTTCCCTCCCCTTTGAACCCTCCATTTCAGCTAAAGTATCTGCAAAGAGCCCAGTGAAGGAGGTATAGCAGGAAAGCAAAAACTTCATTTCCTTCAATAAGCAAGCTGAAACACATGCATCAAAAATGTTTCCAAAGTATGAACAGACATCTGCCAGCTGGTGCACTTCATTTTATCACTGGTCCTTTATCTAACATGGAAGGCCTGTGCTTCTACCAAGAGCATCCTCCTAAGCCCTGTGAGTGAGACGGGCACCATGGTAGAGAGACAGGACAGCTTAGCAAGACAGCACTCAGGGTGAGTTACTAACCTCATCTTTAAGCTTCAGTTTTCTCATCTATGAAATAGAGCTTAAAACAGAATCTACCTCATGGAATTTTTATGAGGATTAAATGAGATAATACATTCAAAGTGTGGCAAAGACTGGCGGTTGCCACACCCAGCATCTGCCCTCTCCTTCCTTACTGTCAACCCTGACATTTTGGAAGGTTGGCAATGTGCCCAGCTAAACAATTACACTATTCTCCCTTGCAGATGGGAGTGGCTATTCGATGTCAGCAGAAGTTGTGTGTTGGTGGGGAGATGCCATGATAGAGAAGCATGATTTTTTTGCCTTTCCCTTTTCTTCTTCTTCATTGTCTGAAACACAGATGTGACGGTTGGAGCTACAGTGCAACTATGAAGCAAACTTGAGGACAAAGGCCACATGCTAAGGACCTCAGACCAGAAAGACAGACGTAGCCTGAGACACTGTTGGCACTTAGATCCTCCATACAGCCCCTGCAGACTACTACGGACTTTTTTGTGTGAGAGAAACTATACCACTGTCTTATTTATTTAAATCCATGTATTTTCTGGTCTCTTCAATAACCACCAAATGCAATCCACACTGATCCAGCAGAACATTTGGTATACTGCATGGCACCAGGGAAGCACTCAACTGAAATGTATCCCTATGAAAAGGATTGAACATGTTCTGCTCATAGTGGTGCAATGTCCAAAAGTATATTATAAGCCATCAATTTCAGCCTCCAGGTCAACAGTTCTCAGCTCTACTGCCCATTAGAATCACCTGGGATGCATTTGAAAATATGTATTTATTTTTTATAAGCACTCATGAAGACTCAGCAACTCAAGGTAGAAAAGGATTTCAGTCAAGTCCAGTCTCCTTGTCCTCAGCCAGGAAAACAGAAGTCCCATTTTACAGCTGGAGCACTTGAGACCCACAGTGGTTAGGTGGCTTGCCTGAGGCCCCACACATAATTACCCAGAGTCTGGAAAGTAGAATCCATGTTTCCTGCCTGCAAGAGTAACGCTTTGCCTTAGCATCACACAAGCAGGACAAGAGGGTTTCAGAGGAAGCCTCTCCATCCCAGGCAGCCCCACTCTATCAAGCAGTTTCTCTACAAAAATGAGAAAGCCACAATGTTACTGAGTATTTCATAAAGCTGAAAAATATGTTAATGATCATAACCAATTAGCCAACCTTGGTTTCTTTGGCTCAAAGTGAGAAATTGGTGGACATCTTCATTTAGTGGGAAACGAGCCACTTTAGAAAGAAGTTAGAAGGACAGAAACCTAATATCTTTACTTTGTAATGAGAAAGTTTAAAAGCAAAAATTTACAGCACTTCTAAGTGTATTAAATGTCCAGATATTTAGCTAATAAGTGTGGACAGCCCTGGTCCTTTTTTGTTCCTCACAACAGAACAGATTTGCAGCTTTGAATCAGAAGAGAGCTTTCAAAACCTCTGACTCATAAACTTTTGGGCTGTAGAGGGGGACATGGTTGGTTTTTCATTTAGTTAATATAGGGAGAAGAAGTAAAGTGTCCACCTTGAAACTCATCAGCTCTTTTACCGATTAATCTGTGCGCTTAGTAGATGTGTGTCACTTATTTCACCTCCCCCTGTGCACGTAAATTCGTGAATATCTTTTGCATCCTAATTGTCCTAATCAACAAGAACCACTGCATCAATAGATAAACTTAGTAAGAAGTAAAGGTGTTTATTAGGCTTATTAAGTAAGCAAAGGTTATAACACAGATTAGAAATATTAGAAGCAGTCCACAGACCGAAATTACTTCTTATTGTAAGTTCATCTGAATTTATGCAGGAGATAGAGTTCCAAAAATTATATGTATATTACAAGTTTTTCTTATCTTTAACTGAACTTTTAACTGTCCTCAAAAAGTTGGCTATTTAGTGGAAGCTTGGAGAAAGTATAGAGTTCTATGTCAATGAGAATTTTGAGACCTTAATTTATCTATTTGGTGAATCTCTGCTCCGTTCAAGTTGTCTGAGAGTAAACATTCATGCCATAATAATTTGATAATAAGTATTTCCTGTTCTTAAGATGCCTCCTTGAGCACTACAGCAAAGAAACACCAAGACCAAGTCTATGGGGCATCAAGACAAACAAGTCAATTCAAAGAAAATCAGTCAAGCAGGCCTTCTCTTCTCATGTAGATCTCTCTCTAACATAAATAACAATAAAAAGCAGTTGTTCAATTCATTCATTTTCTAACAAGTGGTGTGAGTTTATTATACACAGTTCCACTGCTTTTAAGGAAGAAGTCAACCAAGTCAAATTTCGGCATCGTGCAAATCATGTAATCAGTTGACTGCAAGCTTTGTCTCACATTGGTGCTGGCATTGTGCAAGTCCATGATACCCAGTGACTTAGGGAAGTAAACATCCTAAGTACTACCCAAATCATCTTAAACCAGAGGTTGGCAAACCTTGTCTGTAAAGGGCCAGATAGTAATATTGTTTGCAGGCCATATGGTCTCTGTGGCACCTACTCAACTCTTCCATTGTAGCAGAAGCAGCCCTAGACAATATGTAAATGAACAGACATGGCCATGTCCCAATCAATTTTTATTTATGAAAACAGGCGGTGGGACTGATTTGGCACTCAGGCCATAGTTGGCAGACCTCTGATTTAGACCCTTGGAAAACTGTATGTAAGGACCTATCGTTCAAAAATATTTTGATGTGCCTTTTTAACTATGCTAATCAAAGTGTGGGAAATGATTAGAAAGGATTTGGCATAGCCCTAATCACTCGAGATGGGCCCACAAAAGGTGTCCCAGGAGGGAAGGTGCTCTCTTACCACTGTCATTAATTCTCAGGAGACATGATGACACTTTCCCCATTCTCTACTTTAGTTCTGACAAAAACCTTGTAAGGCAGGCATTAGAACCCCCATTTTCCAGATTTGTAAGAATGCGAAAAGGTTAAATAATTAAGCTGCAGAGCCAACTTTCAAACCCAGGCCTGTCTCACTCCATCGTGCCTGCTATGGGCACCGTTACTAGTTGGCCTTAACAAGGGCTTCTTGCTGGGGTGGATGTCAGTTCTTCACATCTACGCGGCACCTGCTGGACCAAGTGCAGAACCGCAGCGGGGCGGGGAGGGGTGGTGGCAGTGGGTGGATCTGCAGGGAGCATGACTTCTTTGTCCAACTGGCCGGTCAAGCAAATCTCCAATTCATGGTTGTGACTTGAAGATTTCTACCTCTGTGTGCTCCCAGTTCTGAGCTGATCTGAACCAAAGCCCATGTTCACATTTAGTCCACAAACAGGGGTCACGGGCCAGGTAGGGAGGAGGCAACATCTACAAAGTGAATGTTTTCTTAACCCTTTCCAGAACCCCATAGTACAGTCATTTCAGCTCAGGCCTCAAGGGTGTTTTCTGAAAAAAGAAAGTGCCTTTTCAGCGCTCTTGGTGCCTGATTTCAAATTCTGACCTTCCATCAGGTGATTCTAAGTGGGCTGACAATGCTGCCCTGTTTTTACTGGTTTTCCCACAGGGTTTAGTCACCCACGTGCCCTCAGTGCCTTAGACAGGGCCTCACTTAGGGTAAGGGGATGGGCCCAGTACCCAGGGCCTTTCCTAATTTCCTTTAAGATGCCAAAGAGCAATTAAAAAGAATTTTGATTATGTGCATCTGAACAGGTAGAATCGTTCACCCCAGTTTTTCCACTGATGAATTTACAACGTGGCCTCCCTGAGGATGGAGTTTTGCTGCACCTGACTGACCTCCAGGGAGTGAGCAGGAAACGTGCCTCTAGCATCCCCTTTAAAAAACAATTGTTAATCTCTTAGGTGGAGCTAAAGAAGAAAAAATGCCGTGTGTAACAAAGAGGGGGAAATATGGCAGCTCATGTGTGCAAGGAAGCAACCCATATCTCAGGCACTGAAGCAGAACCAGAGCAATCAACATCATCTCGGTGGCATCTCATCTTACTAAGGGTATCTCTGTGGAATGGGTATCATTTTTACCCCATTTTACATATAAGAAACCTGAGGATTAAAGAAAGAAGAAAGTGACTTTCTCTGCGTAGGTAGGAATAAAGGCAGAAGTCCCTCCAGGGGCTTACATAAAATCCACAGATCGGGCTCTAAGTGTCGGGGTCCGGGCATATGGACACTCAGCAGCTCCCAGTAGGGACATTAATGCCCACCTACCACCATTAATGCACTCCCACAGGGCCGGCTGCCTTTGCCCCCACAGGGGAGGGTCTTGCTCTATCCTGCTCCTGGGAGCGGTGGCCACCACCCATACTAGAATATCCCTAGTTACCTTGGAAGGATTCCATAACTCTCAAATGCAAATTAGAATTCACTTCTTTCATTGAAGAAAAAAACTGCATCTTGCCAACATCGAACAATGATGAGACTTCACAATCTGAGAAATTTTGAAATCATTCCTTCACATTACACATTAACAAGCTCAGTTGCAAAGAATTTACACAAGAAATAAAGGAAACAATGAACTGCTGATAAGTGACTGTAAGTTATGACTTAATCAATGATGGTATATTTTCAGAACTGTAAGGTCTCCATTAGAATATCTTTTGTAAAATAAATAAACACTCCCTAATGTATCTTTCTCTGTAAATCTAGTTTCTCTTATATTAAGTTTGTTTGAGGTAGGGTGTACCTGAATTCATTAAAGGGCATTTTAAAGACCTAAGCACCTTTAAAAAGACAGAGAAATTTTTTGGTACTACTTCTTTCTTGAGGAAGTACAGAACTGAGCCCCAGGAAGGTTCAACTCTCATGAGGCCATTGAGTTGACTTTGTTTTTCTGAGAAAGGAATGTTGTTGATAATCTCTGTGTGATTTCAATTATTAATAACACGAGTCTCTGTTCAGTCCCACATATGGAAAATAAAGTTCACAGATGTTCCATCCAACTCCAGGGATAAACATTAAGGTTAGAGGTAAACCCGCGCCCCATTGCGCGGGGACACACGAGCCTTGCCACAAGAGGGGAAGAAGAATGACAGGAGAAAGACAGCAAAGCAGGTGAGGACAGGCTTGACAAGCCAAGTTTCCACATCGTCCCGATGCAGTCACAGAGACACATCGTGCCTTTGTCAGAAAGCTCAGTAACTCAGAGAGAAACAGGCCCACGGAACTGAACCACAGGGCAGAGTAGCTGTTTATAAAAGTAAAGACACTCTGGTAAAGAGCTCCACGCTTTCCCCCCTAAATTGTGTTTTGTGAATCATCAGCTGCCCTTTCTTCACCACAGTGATTCATGCAGGCAGCGGAGACAGGATGAGCTGTCCCACCTTGGAACACTAGTTCGTTCCCCTCCAGCCTGGAAAATCAGCATCACCTCTGACAGGTTGGTTTCTCCACCCCGCTCCATCTTGCCTACCTCGCCCCTGCTGCTCCCCTGGCTGGGGACCGGGACCCCACTGCCGGTCCCCCCCCCGCCCGCACCCCGCACCTCCCCGGCTCCCGGATGCCTGGCGAAGCCCAGGCCCTCCCTCGCTGACTCGGCTCCGACAGCCACAGCCAAACCACTTACGTTTTTGCCAGAGCATGGCCTGCGACAGGATGTTGCCTTTTCTCTTTGAAGCAGACAGTTTGGCTTCTTTAATGTGAGACCCGGGTGTGCTTGCCTCCAGTGGAGCCACCGCCTGCTCAAGGCTGTTTCCTCGGCTTTTAAAGGCCTGAGTTCCCGCGGCGGGGGCACAGCGTCATCACATCCTCCCACCCCGGGCGCCGCCGCCGCCCCTCTTCTCCAGCGGGGCGCCCGTCACCCCCCTGCGCGCGCTCACGGGTCCACCGGCGGCCCACCCCTCCATGCGCCATGCTCGCGGCCAGCCGGCTGGATCTGCACAACCAGCCGGCCCAGGAGGCCGTGAGCCGCGGGACGCAACCCCACGGGGTGCCAGGGTGCGCGGGGCGTGGGCAAGTGTGCGTGAGTGTGAACTCCGTGAGCGTGTGTGTCCAGTCGTGCCCCCCTCCGCGCTGCGATAGGCCCTAAGACCCCCTGGAAAACTCTGGGTTTTCTGTGGCACCCATTCAGGCCTCTCCACCACCGGGGTGTCGGCAGCGCTCAGTCCGCCCTGGGCCCTGCTCGACGGGAAATGCGATTCCCAGGGGACACTGGTTCTCAACACAGGAGGAAACACCTGTAGACTCTTCAAGCCTCACTAAACAACCTCCTTGTTCTTTTAATATTGCTTTTCTGTGCATTCCATTTTGAACCAGGTTAGCGCTTCCCCTTGCCCCCCAGCTACGACCAAAATGGCCAGGCCTAATCATGCTTAAATAGGGGGAACACCGGTTCTGATGGTCCACATGCCCACGGAGAAAGAGGCCAGCTCCCTCAGCGCAGAAAGAAGACTCCCAGGCTCTTTAACTGGAGCTGGGTACTCGAAGAGAACTTGCAGACGTTATGTGAAGGAGCCTCCCTCCTAGCCGGCAGCACCTGTCCACATGAAGTGACTCGGCGGAAAAGAAATGGGGTTCACCCTCTGATAGTGTTTGGGGTGTTAGGCCATGGACTTCTTCCCAGTTTGGTTGCCTTCTGTCACTGGGTACCTGAAGTCCACATGCTCAGGCCCTAATGACCCCATCAGTCTGGGGTCAAGACCACCTGACTTGGGCCCCCTCTGGCCGGTCTGGGGCCTTGCTGCTCTGCCCTCCACACTGCCTCAGAGCCGTCTCACACAACCTAGATTGAATCATGCCATTCTCCAGCTTAAAAAGCCTTCACCTGGTCCCTTCAGCCACAGAGCTGGAGGCACAGAAGACCGCTGGCAATCTAATCCTTGTCTACCTTCCCAGGCTCGTGGCCCACTTGCGCCCACCCCTGCCACTGGTCCCCAGTGCCTTCTAAGCACCACTCTGCACCCGTGCAGCTCCTGCCTTTGACACTGCTGTCCTCTCTGTCTCGGTTCCTGTTCTCCAGTTCCTCACCCGAAAATCATCATCTCCTCATTTTTCAGGATCCTTCCAGTGGAAAATGTTCTGACCCACCAAACCTCCTCATCCAGAAAATATCCGTCCCTCTTTCCTCAGGTCCTGGAGCACTTTGTCTGTTTGTTATGTGGCAGTAAATTGTTGCATGCCGCTGTAGGCTCTGCAAGGAGGTTTCATCTTTGTCTCCCCAGTGCCAACAAAGGACCTGGAGCATATCTGTCTCTCAATAAAAGTTCATTCAAATGAAGTGATGAATTTAATGAATTACTGTCTCTAATGGGTTGTTTGTTTGAAAGGAGGTCTTGAGAAGAAATGTTGTCCACATAAACCAGCCACATAAACCAACCAAACTCACTCAAAAAACAAAGTCTATCTCCTGGCTGAGTTATGAGCCCTCAGCACAAAGCCTCTGGGCTTTAGGACATGGAGGCTCCAGTCAGTGGCCTGGCAGGTAGCAGTGCTACAAGGCCTTGGGCCACACTGAAGTGTATCCACAGAAACAGGGACACATCCATCAGGCCTGGCTCCATCGGAGGAGACATGGGTTCCCAACAAGGCTCTGGCACTCACTAGCTATGTCCCCTTAACCAAGTCACAAATCTCTTCTGAGTCTCACTTTCCTTGTTTATAAAGTGAAGAAGCAGTTCTCTGAATGTCTCACAGGCTTCTTAGGAGGATATGTGACCTCAATGGTCCTCTCTCACATTGCTCTGTAGTCTGGGCATCTGTCTTATTCTCTCCAAGTTCCATGAAATTAAGAACTTTTTTCTTATTCATCTTTGTGTCTCCTCACAGGCCTAGCATAATGATTTCCATGAAGTAATAATAACAACTTATTATGTACCAAGCTCCATGTGGAGCCTTAACTACATTATCTCGTCACCACAACTCTATGAGAAAACTTCTACCCATATTGTTCAGAAGAACAAACAGATGCTTAGGAAATTTAATTTGCCCAGTATCACAGGGCTACTAGGTGATAAGCTTGGTGTAAGACACAAGTTCATCTGACTAGAGCTGAAATTTTAAATAATTAACACAAATATATATTCGTTAAGTTGAAATCAGTGAAAGCCAAATGTGAACTATGTTTATTAGCAGAAATATAGGATCGCTAATATTAAAACCTGAAGCAGATCATTAGAAGTTTATATCCCCAGGGATAAATCCTCTGGAACGAGGGGAGGACGAGGACAAACCCGGAGGAGCTGTAAGAAATCAAATCTTGTACAGTGGCAGAGAAAAAAACGTCAGCACATCCACCGTCATGGCCAGCTTTAAACCCTGCCACTGCTGACAACCTCAAAGCTCAGGAAGCAGACTCCAACTCAGTGCCTCCAGCAAAGAAAGTGGATATCGAAGTAGATATCAATGACCACATATAGGCAGGCATTTGGGAACCAAGATTTGATCAAAAAGGCAAATATTTGCTGGGAAGACATTTTCCATAAGTCAGAATCAAAAGTCAAACTACATGGCATAGTTTGAAAGAGGACAAGGTGTCCATGTTTGTGCAATACCTCAAGAAGTTGAAGAAAAAAATTCTGTTAATGCCAACCAGATGTCTTGAAATACCAGTGTGTTCACATATTTTTAAAAATTGATATGCCAAAATCAAAGCTCCTAAAATAATTCAGTAAAGAACTCTTAGCTTTGCAAAAATGATTCACCACAGACTGCATTTCTTCATTCAACAAATATTTACTAAGTGCTCATTATGTGCCCTTGTCTATATTAGGTTATTTTTCCCTTTTAATTTGGGCTTTAATCATCCTCTTCATCCATGGCACTTTAGCATCATTGGTCCATGATGGACTCATTTATTTATTTATTTATTTGTTTGTTCATTCATTCATTTGTTCATTAATTTATTCATTAATTCACTGTCCTCCCTATCTACCGTGCTTATTCTTTTTTCTGACTCCCTTCACCTCCACCAGATACCCACCATTCCAATCAAAGCAACTATTTTCATCTGGTTGATGTCAATCTTTTGTCTGTAGACATTTGTATCTGTTCTTACACAATGTGTGTTGTTTTGCTCACATAGATTTTTAATTCACGTAAGTGGTGTTGTATTATAGAGCTCATACTGTTTCTTACTTTTTAACTCAGAACTATGTTGTAAGATCCATCCCCATTGCTAGGTATACATTCCATCTGTCACTCCTAATGGCTTGAAAGTATTCAGTGGAATGCAGCACTGCATCATGCTTAACCAGATTGTTTCCAACATCTCCCTCCACAAACAATGCATCAACATTCTGATATGCATCATTTTACAGAGGCATGTGAACATTTCCTTGGAATTATACGCCCAGAAGTAGAATTACTAGGTCAAAGGATATGCATGTATTTAAGTTGACTAAATACAACCAGGACTCCCACCAGCAGTTCCATGAGGCTTTATGTATTTCCATTTCACCACCAAACTTGGTATCATCCAGCTTTCTAATTTTTGCCAAACTAATAGATGTAGTGATATTTCATTGTGGTTTTATTTTACATTATTAATGCTAATAAATCTGGGCATCTCTTCATACGCTTCCTGACCTCCTGGATTTCCTCTTCTCTAAAATGTTTTTTCATTTCTTTGCCAATTTCTCTACTGGGGTTGCTGTCTTTTTCTTGTTGATTACCAGGAGTTATTCATATATTTTATATGTATAATTCTAGATATAATAAGTTTTACTCAATACAAATTTCTTCTCCTAATCTGCCATTTAACTTTATTCTTGGTGATCTTCTGATAAGAAGATCATATTAACAGCTGAGGAACAAGAATCATACTGATAGTACAATAGCAAAACTGGATGCAAATAGACAATGAAAAATATTTTTAAAGTATAGAAGAAAAGACCATTGAACCTATATCTTTGAATCCAACCAAACTGTCATTCAAATATTGTAGCATAACAAAAGTAGCCTTAAGCATACCTGACCTGACATTAAAATTGCTCTTGGAGGAAGCAATCAGATAAAAAGGGCAACCAGGAGGATGACACAAAAAATACAGGAGTAAAAGATGGTCAAACACCTGGATAAAGTTTATTGTAGGAATTTTCTTAAGGCTAGAAAAAAAAAAAAAGAGAAAATACATCCATAAGAACCCAGAACAGGGGCTTCCCTGGTGGCGCAGTGGTTGAGAGTCCACCTGCCGATACAGGGGACACGGGTTCGTGCCCCAGTCCAGGAAGAACCCACATGCTGTGGAGCTGCTGGGTCCGTGAGCCATGGCCACTGAGCCTGTGCGTCCGGAACCTGTGCTCCGCAACAGGAGAGGCCACAACAGTGAGAGGCCCACGTACCGCAAAAAAAAAGAACCCAGAACAGACTAGAGCATAGAAAATCTGATGCCTGCGGGTTGAACAGCCCCTAGACTATAAAGATTGTCTGTGGCCCAGAAAGTCAGGGCAATTTGTAAAGTTACATATCTGGAGAAAGAGTTCTTGACATTAGAGGTGTGGTGGAACAGGAGGGAAGGACCTGGGTGATTTTAAAGGAAGGGTCGTATGTGTATATATTTTCCTTGGGACACAATCCATAGAGTTTACAAGAATTCCAAGTTTAAGAACCACTGTTTATTTTAGATAAATATTATGAGATAAAAAATTTTAATATATGAAGGATAAATTAACTAAGTTCAGCTAGAACAAGAATGAGACCCCAAGTGAGATGAGTAATCCCTGTGTATAATATCAAGTTCCATTGCTGCCTATACTCAATCTCCTGTGTTTCCTTTATACACTGAGTCAACTAAATCCATTTCTCATTTCTCCTGCAAATGAATATCATTTCATTCTTCCACAGAATTTGCCTCTGGTCAAGGCATCTGGGCATCACAGAGAGATTATTTAAGAGAGCTTGGTTTGAAATATGGCTGCACTGCTAGCAGTGTGGCCTTGGGTAATTGTTTGAACTCTCCTAGCTTTAGTTTCCTCCTCTTCCAAATCAAAATAAGAAGAAGAATAGTTACAACAATTAAATGTAACAGCCTAGTATAGAGTCATCTCTGTACACTAGTTTTCATTGTTTCACTTTGATCAAGAGACTACATAATTGAATTCCCTTTCATGTTTTTGTTCTCAAATTCATGCACACTAGGGACCCCTTCAAGTTTCGCCAATTTGTACTTTTCCAAGAGAAGAGCAGTTCCCACAACCCCTGCCAAAGAAGTAGTGGGATTCACACCACATCTCAGCATCCCCAGTCCCCAGGCACCATCTACAAATATGGCCAACAGCTACTTGGCAGGTCCTTATCAAAGAATGTCCTTAATGGTTGAGATTTCCAGCTTTATATTGCTTTAAACAATTAGATGTTATGACTAAGAACAATTATAAAAGGAAATCACTCTAATTCTGATCAAATAAAGATTGCAGAGACCTATGTCAGAGTGACTTGAATGGATGCCAATGTTCAGAAGCTAGTGCTTTATTGTATGTAACAGCCTGGCCTCCATGGCAGGCTGCAGGATGCCCAACTCTTTATGGCTATACTTGAATGCCTTCTGACGCTAGACAGATGGCCTCTAGTCATACTGACAAACTCTGTCCAACACAGGTAGCTGGCAAGTGTTCATGCCCCCTTTTTGCCGATGAGAAAACCAAGGGTCAGGTTGGTATAACTATGATCTATGTCCCAAGACTGTCATAAATAATCCTGGAAGATAGTCATAAAAACCTAGTGGTTATTACCTTTGATGCCCTTGTTACCATGAGCTTTGGAAAACAGCCCTCGCAAAAGAAAAAGTCTCCAGGTTATTCTTTCCACCGTGTTGTCCTTCCAATACTTGGCAGTACACGCCAAATGATACGTTTAATTAATTTCACCTCCACATCACAAACAATACTTTCCCCCACCAGTCTTGCACAGTTGATGGCCACCTTCAAGAAATATCTTCCATGATACTTCTACAAGGGCTTACTGAGCACTAACTCTGTGCTAGGAATTATGCTAGATATCAGTGATATCAAGGTGAGGAAGACATAGGCCCTGTGCTCAAGCAATTATCACTGGTGTGAGAAACCTGCTTTTTTTAATAATGGAAAGTCCCACAAGAGCTCCTAGTAAGTAGTTCCAATTACACGGAATAATTATAAGAGACATTTCCGGGCCCCACCCTCTAAAACCCTGACTCAGTAGGTCTGGAGTGGTTGGTCCATGACTCGGTTGGTTGGTTGGTTTTTGTGGGAAAAAAAAAAAAATTCAGGTGACATTACTTTGGGATTTAGGAAGCACTAACTTAGGCAGTCAAAAGCTGATCCTTCCTTCTCAAGATTTCTTTTTCTGTCTCTCTTCTTTCAACTCTTATTCATTGGAATGCCCCTAGAAAGTCCTAATTAAGAAGAAAAACAAAAAGCTCCAGCTGAAGTGTAGCATGGAAGATCTCTTGTCTACTTAAGCACACAACCATCATTTCCCACACACAGGAGGGAGCTTGGCACCATGAATGCTCTGCACCCAGAGACAATCCCTTTCCTGTAGTTCCCCCCCTACAGGGAATAGTGATCAGGTGACCCTGTGACCTGGCACCCACTCTGCATGCCCGTGACTCAGACTGCCCAGTCTCACTGCTTCTCTGTGTAGCGTTAAAATGTCCCCCAAGTGACCAGAGCCTCCAAAACAACAGACATCAGGGATGCTTTTGGACCCTGTTCCCCTTGAGCTAAAGGCTCAAAGGAGTAAAGTGAAGGGAGTTTGTCCAAAGATTGAGATGATGCTTGTCAACCACCCTTCCTTCTGAAAATGCAACAAAGAACCTCCTCCTCTTCCTCTTTCTGAAACACCAAGCCCTCCAGTGACTCAGTATTTTCACTAAGTGTAGTTCATGATTTGTGCCCAAACACTATCAAAATAGGAATTACAATAAAGCTAAAGTCCATTTCCTTGTGAATCAAAGGTTTAGTTTACTACAGAAAGGAAAAGGTTCCAGCACATCAGGACAAGTCTATTTGCATGTGTGCCATGCTCCTGGGCTACTTTTGGTCACAGGTGGAGCTGTGGGGCGGGCAGCTGTGCTGCTTTTTTTGAACTGCCACTTCTCTAATTTGGTAGGAGAGCAGCTTGAATGAATGAATGAAGACATGGAGAAGATGAAAAGGAGATAGAAATAGAAATGGAAATGGAAGAAAAGAAAAGGCAAGAAAGAGACAAAGGCAACTGAGAATTTTAGCCATCTCAAGGGTCCAAAGGAAAAAAAGATCTGCCTCCAAAGACAAAGCAGTTAATTCAATCAAGCAGTAACTCTAAGTGAGGCATGTGTGGTCAAACTAACACCAGAGAGAAACTAGTGAACGAAGCTAAGCTTGGCCTCAGCAAACCCAGAGACAAAGTCAGATACGACAGTCAGTCGGTACCTGGGTATCCATGACCCCTGATCGAGGTCAGGGATCAGATTACTTAGCCAGAAAAGTATACAATGCCCAGCACACAAACTCTATAAAAGGTAGCCATTATTGTTGTTATTATTACTTTTATTAACAATGAATAAGGAAGTTTTTGACTTGAGCCCAGCATTTCTACCGCTGTCTATGGGAGAAAATACAAAACAAAAAACAAAAACAGGGCAAGAAATGTAACAGGATCACAGTAATATAAACTGAATGTCATGAGAACTTTAAAAAAACAAAACAAAACAAATTTTAGTTAGTTAGGGTGTTCCACAAAGTCACACCATGAAAAAAAAGTGTTGGCAGTGGGGCAGAAGACAGAGATCCAACAGCTCCAGGAAACCCACATGTACCTTCCTGTTCACAAAGCCAATGATAGCCAAGATTTCTGGACTTTTCTATACGCCAGGAACTGTTCTAGATACTTTGCACATATTACTTCATTTAATCCTCATAGAAATGCTTTGAAGTATTAGCCTCATTTTACAGATGAAGAAATAGAATGAGGTTAAGAAACTTGGCTAAAACATACAACTCATCAAAAGAGCCAGGGTTCCAACCTGGGCAATCTGATTCCACACCTCTTAATCACCATATGTCACTACCTCCCAAGAGAGTTAAGTCCCACGTAACCAATGATTCATGCCTCCATCCCTCAATCTATTCGTCCATCCATCTATTCATTCAGAAAATATTTGTTGACTGTCACCCTACTATCATCCAGTCTGTATTTGGCACTGAGGATACAGCAGTGAACAAGTAAAGTAAGGTCCCTGACTTCAAAGAGCTTCCACTTTCGTGGGAGTTGGGGGGAGGTGGAAGAGAGACAGCACAAATTTCTTCTCACCAAAACAAGGAAAGCAGTAGATCAGAAAGAATCTCTTCAAATAAACGTCTTGAGGCCTCCAGCCTTATATTTCCACAGGGCACATTTAGAAAAACATTTCTAAACACTCAGCTAAGGGTACAGATAAAACCATCAATGGCATTAAACCCAGATATTCTACATTCAACAAATTCCGTAAACACCAACTAAGCACCAGCCACTGCCCTCACAGCGGCAAAGTAGAAACTGAGCTCAGGGAGGCCCAAGCTCAGTCAGATAAGCAGGAAGCGGGGCCAGTGCTCTGGTGAGCTTCCCACTCTGCCACAGATGCCTAGAAGGATTTTACCAGGGGATGCTAAGCCCAAAATCTAACAGTGTAATACAACCTGAACATCCTTGCCTTCCTTCTTTCTCCAAAGGTTTCCAGTCCTACATGCACAGCCAAAGATGCAACTCAGAACACGTGTCTTTCTGAAACAGTGGGACCATTTTGTACCAGTGAGGTGGCCTTCACAGGAAGATGCACAGACTCAGAGCAAACATCCAGACAGATTGCTAAGCAGTCCCAGAGCGTAGATTGCCCGGTGTGTAGATGCCACCAAGCTGTGGATTGCAGAAACCTTGGAAGACTGTCTCTTCTGGTGCAAGAAGTGTTGAGTTCCTTGGGGAATCATCTCAGGTTTCTTTTTTATCCAGAAAAATTGACACAATGCCAGTTGTAAAATATGTGCTCACTAAACTCTCATGGATTCATTGATCACCAGTTCTTCGTTCTTTTTCAGAGGGTGAGAAATCCATGTAGACAGCAGCGGCTGCACCTGAACCTGGAGAGCAAGTTCCCAGCCTATTGAGGTTAACTGCAGTCCTTAAGTCCCAGGGGCTTGATTCAGGCTGCCGACTGATGAGCACAACAGCTCCAGTTGCCACAGCAGGCCAAACACGCTGGTGAGAGTACTGAGCCAACAAATCCATTTTCTTCTGCTCTGAACATTTTGTAGGTTTTGAAATGCAGGCAGGAAATTTAACCAGGTTAACCTGGGGAAATGTCATGTGATCCCCAAGAAAGAGCAAAGTTTTGCCAAATGTTGCATAAGATTCTTACCCTTTCCTTCTTTCATCCACGGGACGCATGTTCCGTAGAACCTAGGAACTTCACTGGCCAGGAGTCCTTACTCCTAACCATCCTGCAGGCCTATGTGTCCTGAGCAGAGTTGTGTCTGAGGCCTCTGACATTTCCAAGTATCACAAGCAGCCTGGTCCTTCATTGTGATCCACTTGGAAAGCATAGATGTTAGGGAGTTATTGGAGGTTTTTAACCGAGGAGAAATAGGGTCAGAGTTATGCTCCCTTTAAATGTGGTTTTGGCAACAGTGCTGAGATATATTGGAGTTAGGAGAAAGGGCAGGTACAGAGAGTGTTTCTCACAATTGTTCCAGCAAGAATCAGCTAGGGTTGAACCTAGAGTGGTGACCATAGATGACCCCAAGCCACCTGGTTGTCATTTTTTTCCATTCTGAAGGCACAGTGTTTTTGTAGTCTCAGAATCTGTCACGTGGTAGGTATTTGTTGGATTAATAAAAAGTAAATGAATCTGGAGTAAGCCATTCATTTTAAAGATGAGGAAACCAGGATCAGAAATTACCTGTCCATTGTCATTTAGATAGACAAGGGCAGAGATGGGTTAGTGATTTTCACACTTTGTCATGTGTCAAAATCATGATTCTCAGAGTTTGTGATTTGATAGGTCCGAGATAGGGTCAGAGAATTTGCATTTCTACCAAGCTCCAAAGGGTGATGCTGCAGCTGCTGGTCCAGGGATCACATTTAAGAACGTCTTGCCTTACCCAGTTGCCCTCTACAATACCTAGCTGTCTTTTCTAAACAAAAAAAAAAAGCGGGGAGGCCTGGCCTGGCTCTGTCACCCCTCATTGTTTGGCTCTGAGCTTTGGGGAGAATAGGCATTCCAGGCTGTGCAATGGTGTATATATAACTTGGTGGTTGAGAGTCCAGACTCACAAGCCAAATACCTAGGTTTGATCCTGCCTCCACCAACTTTGGGCAGGTTACTTATCGTCTCTGAGTACATATGTTATAACATTGCTATGAGGGTTAGATTAGCTATATGGAAAACATACATGTAAGACACCATCCGTGGTGAATGACCAGCTCTTTCTGTTGACTCACAGGCCCTGCCTTTTCCATACACGATGTTCAGATTAATGCCAGATCCACGTCCCACCTCTACTGCCCCTTCATTTTTACTATTTATCTCCTCGTGGGCCCACTCCCACTCCTTCACAGACACTTGTGCCCAACCCGATACCTGGTCTGAGAGGCAGGCCTCCTCCCTGAGTCATCGACGCCAGGAATGGTGTCGTCTTGTCATACAGTTACTCCCACCCACCAAGATATGGTTAGACCTGTGTTGGCCCAAGAGTCTTCACACGGTGGGAGAGCCCCAGCATGCTCATAGAACCATCTATTCCGCGTGTGTCAAGGAGAGCCTACGCCGTGCCCTGTCCCCGTCGGACCCTTCCCCCTTGGCCGCTGTTTCATTAGATCTTAGTGCCCCACCTGGCTCAGTACATGTTCCCCGGACGGTGAGGCCATGAGGTGACTAAGGGAGAAGGCTGAGCAACCTGAGTGCGGTGGAGAATCCTGCCTGGAGTGGGGACGGGAAGGAGCCCTCAAGCACAACCACGAAATCAGGAAATAGTTGGTCCTGCCAGGTGGACCGGGGCGGGCTTCCCAGCAACAGCTCCCGCCATCCTCAAGGTGCCCGGGGCTCCACTGTAGTTGAGGTCAGGAGACGTGCCAAGGGAGGCTGGCTCAGGATCCCCTGTGGCTTCCTGCCTGGACAAACACGCCTCCACAGTCTTGGTGGACTGTCACCTCCGCGGACCCTCGGGCACACTCACACTGGCCCATTGTTCTTCTTCCTGCCGGCGGCTCTCTACCTCTTCCTCCCGGTTGCTGCCCCCGCGACCCCAGCAGAGCCTCACCACTCTGGACACGCTGAGCCGGCCTTGGGGCTCAGCACTGCCACCCTGGTGTGCACCACAGAGTCGGGGTGCTCAACAAGCACTTTCCTATTTGGGGGACATTCTTTCAAGCAGGAACCAAAGCAGTGTATTGTGGAAAAGTCATTTAATTGACATAGATTTTTAACTGATTTCTGTCATCAGAACCCTTTTTTTTTTCCCCAAATGAGTTATTAAGCAGATCCCCAAAGTATAAAACAGATAAAGGAGGACCAACTCCAGTGAAAACAGGGTGGGTCCGTAGGCTGTCTCTGGGTCTCCCCACATTTCAGCTTCCCTAGCCCTCAGTCAAGGCAGCCCCACAAGCACCTGCACAGAACACACACAGCTGGAAATGCTCTGCCTCAGAACATCCCCTTTGAGCTCACCTCACAGACTTTGAGACACACTCCCTGCATCAGCCCCGTCACCTGGCTCAGCCTCTCATCCTGGCCCATTGGCCATGACAGACGGCTCCCAGGAGGCACCTCAGAGACACGCCTGTCTTCTCCCAGCCTGGTCCAGACCTGACTCTGCTGTTACAGGGTCCCATTTCCATCCCTCTGCCCTTCCACCGCCTCCCTACGCCCTGCCCAGGATGATGGCAGGTGGCCATCCAGTGGCATTTTGCACCTGAAACTTGAGGGCAATACAGAGCCCAATCTACCCTTCAGAACAGTTGAGCTTCCTGCACAAGGCAGACTGCCTCAGTGCTAAGGGGCAAAGCATTAGGGCTTCTGGGGGAGTGAGGGGTGGGGCTTCAGAAATGAGCCTTCCTGTTACATGTAACTTCTAAACTGCTTTGGTATTAGGTAATGCTCGAAAAACCAGAGCACTCTGACTTCTGGGTTGACAGGTCAGCTAGTGAAGGCCCACTGCGCTCCTCTGCAGCAGAGCCTAGGCCCCTCACCCACCCTTGCCAGACCTCCTCCAAGTCAACCCCAAATCCCTTTCCAGCAAGTCTACCCACAGGCCCCTGTTCTGCTGCAGTTCCAACAGGTACAGCAGAAAAATGGCCACTAATTAAGATGGCAACATTCACCACTCCCTTCTTCTTTGCCAAAAGCTAGCGTGCTTTGCTGTCATGTCTGAGGTTTGGTTGACTTTCCCTGAAAACCATGACAACTTGAAGCCACAAATGTGGATCCAACCGCAAGGCCCACTGCCCATCCTACTCCCCCACCTCGAACATCCTCCCCATGCTTGTCCGTCTACTCACTTCCCAGGATCCTCAAAGCCTTGCCCAAGACCTACATCTTCCAAGAAACTACTTATGATTCCATCCTCAATTGTGATAATTAATCACATACTGCCTGAATTTTCAATGGACATTGAAGTGCTTTTGTTTATTTCCATAACTCAGTTGTTGGTTTCTTGTAGTCAAGGACCAAGCCTTCCTGGAATCCCCCATGGTGTCCAGCACCATGTTTTATACTGTGATTTGAAAACAACTAGTATTTAACTAATGTTGGTTGTGTTACCCATGCACTGTCTAGGTCCGCCACATGTTATATACTTACACACTCTTTGAAGATGGTTGCCATAAACCTGCTTCATCCAAAGAAAAAAAGGCTGAAAAAAGAATGTAAGAGCAAACACAATTTTAATCTCATAATTTCTTAGTTCATTTCTGATTTTTCCTAAGCAAACATTCATAAGTTTGGTCTGTATAATACATGTCTCCTGTCTCCCAATACCCTCTCTACCCCCCTCCAATCCACTTTCCAAAATGCAGCCAAGAGATTTATTTATCATGCAAATCTGTCATCTTCTTCCACTGCTTTAAACCTCCCAGAGGCTTCCAATCGCCCTTAGGTCCTAGTCCAAATCCTTCACCTAACTTCCTAGGCCCTGGGTGATCCAGACTTGCTGCCTTTCTAACCTCACCTTCTATCGCATCCGCTGTGCTTTCTAGGATTTGCATATTCAGCTTGCAGTTCTTAAAACTTCCATACTATGCCCTCTCTCGACTCCAGGCCTTCACATGAGCTCTTCCGCTGTCTATAAATTGTTCTTCTCCTCACTCCTTCCTTCCCTCCCCTGCATGCCTTCACCTGGTCGATTCCTGGTAAATCTTCAGTTTTCTGATTAAGCATCACTTACCCAGAGAGAACTTACCTGGGCCCCAGAACTAAGACCAGAGAAACTGCCAGTGGCTTACACAGCATCCTTCCTGTGTCTCTTCTTCATTAGCGGTCTCCCCACCCGTTTGTTTTTCCTTCTAGTCTCTGAGGCTAGGGAACGTGTCCCTCCATGTATGCCCAGTACCAAGAATAGTGCTGGTTGGGTAAGACTGAAACATCCTCACATTTCAGCCAATGTTCAGGACATCTTTCCCACGTATGCTTCAGGCCATGAAGACATCCTTCAGGTGAGCCCTTTAGGATCACTGTTTTTGAGACAGTTTACAATTAAAGAAATAATTACTGTGCAGAAGAGTTCCATGGCCACTAATTCAGTCCACTTTAGCTTAACAAATCAAATCATTTACTTCCCCTACCACAATCTTATCCTCTGCCTCTGCCCTGTCCACCAGACTCACTTGTGGTCTGTGGCTTGTGGAGCAGAAGAGGAAGGAAGGGAGCCAGTCATGGCCACCAACATAACCACCACCAATCAATACTACTACCCAGCATGTTGTTGCCACTTTAAATAAAGCTGTCTTTCCTACTGGAAGAAAAGGTTCTAACACAGCTGATGGTCGGCAAATCTCAAACAGCTTCAGTTGATTGAGCAACTAGTAACCACAGATGGCTTTATGTGTACACAGACTAGCCCACCATTTATGGAATGTGGTTTCAGAGGGCAGCCCTGGCCTCCATCCACATTTCCCCTACTCCTGATCCAAGGTCTACCAGTTAGACCTTGGTTCTTTTGCTGAAATCAGTGGTTCTCAAACTTAACATGCATTGAAATCACCTGGAAGATTTAATGAAAGACAGATGGCTGGGCCCCACGCCCCAAGATTCCAGTTCAGGAGGCCAGGCTCAGGCCCACAGAGCAATATTCCTAAGTTCCAGGCAATGCTGATGCTGCTGGTCCAGGGACCACACACAGAACCTCTCACTTAACTAGGACTTGTTTCCAGGCCTGGTTGTGCATGAGAATCACCTGTGGAGCTTTGTAATATTCCAGAGTTTGAGTGGAGCCAGGGCTTCCTCATTTCTCAATGAACCACCAGTGATGCTGATGCACAGCCTAGACTGAAAACCACAAGTAAGTGTTTATCCCTGTTTAAAGGCAATCGTCCCTCTAAAGGGCTAACACACTGCAGTGGAGTCAGTGATTTACATGTTAGTATGAATGAGTTCCTGAGAGATTTTAGTGGAGGGAAGGGAGTACTGAAGACCCTAGACTGAGGGACACGTGTGGATAAGGCACACCCAGGGGAGGGAAACCGAGGCGGCCAAAACTATCTTTACTCACCTCACCAAGGGGGTCGTCCAGCCTGTGAAAGCCCTTTGCAGCAGCCCTAAACCAGACAGTTGCAGCCACCTCCTTGGACACTCTCACTAACTTGACTTTGCTTCTCAGGCTCACTGACTGTGGCCAAGACCATCAAAATGGCAACGTGCAAAACCCAGCTGGTCAGATATTCTGACTGAAACCCTGGATACCTCTTAGTCTCGGGCCGTGGGCCGGCCCTGCCCCTGACCTCTTGTGCCCTTCCTTGTCCAGGGAGCCCCTGGAGAACACTGCCTTATGGATTTGATCATTGGTGCTCCCCTCCTGCATGGGAGGGGAGTGGACTTTAAGCTTTATTTATTTATTTATTTATTTATTTATTTTTTGCGGTATGTGGGCCTCTCACTGCTGTGGCCTCTCCCATTGCAGAGTACAGGCTCCGGACGCGCAGGCTCAGCGGCCATGGCTCATGGGCCTAGCCGCTCCGCGGCATGTGGGATCCTCCCGTACCGGGGCACGAACCCACGACCCCTGCATCGGCAGGCAGACTCTCAACCACTGCGCCACCAGGGAAGCCCAGCTTTATTTTTTCATTAGGAGAAATGACAGCTCTCTTTAGCTGAGCATACTCAGTTGTTTATCTCACTGCCTTTCAACCCCAGTTGGAGTGACTGATAGGGGGAAAGGGAACAACTTTTTTCCAGTTTCCTCTCCCAAATGCAAGCTTTGTGTTCTCACTGCCCCTCAACTATTAGCTTAGTTCTTTCATGGCTTTAAGCCGGCTCAGTCTTCTAAAGGAACCACTCTCACTGCTCCTGCAACACCAGTCTCTAACAAGAAACTCCAAATTTAAGAGAGAGTTTCCACTTTCAAACTGCAGCATCTCCAGCCAGGGGCAGGGCCTGGCTAAACTGGGACTGAGGCTGGTGTGACTGGAGGTGCCAGAAAGTGGCTGTAGGATAGGAAGTCCTCGTGCTCCCAGAGGCGTAGAGGTGCACCATATGGGAGTGGGGCCTGAGGGTGTTTGCAAAATGTGTTTCTCTTTATCCTGTGTTGTGCTAAGGATGGCCTGAATGCAGGCCTCATTCCTGATTTGCCGAAAGAATGGAAGGCCTTGCACTGTGGAAAGAGCTGGGATGGGTCAGGGGAAGAAGGTACAGATTCCCTCAGTTGCTGAGGAGGTCAGACAGAGGGTTTACAGGAAAAGATCCCTGAGAAACAGGAGGCCGAGGCTCCCTCTGACCAGGTGAACAACCTCAGAAAAGCCATGCCTCTGTATATATATACACCACATCTTCTTTACCCACTCATCTGTTGATGAGCACTTAGGTTGCGTCCATGTGTTGGCTATTGCAAATAGTGCTGCCATTAACATTAGGGTGCTTGTATCTTTTCAAATTAGTATTTTTTCTTCGATATATACCCAGCAGTGGAATTGCTGAGTCATATGGTAGTTCTATTTTTAGTTTTGTGAGGAACTTCCACACTATTTTCCCTAGTGACTGCAGCAATTTATGTTCCCATCAGCACTGTACTAGGGTTCCCTTTTCTCTACATTTTCGCCAACATTTGTGATTTGTGTTATTTTTGATGACAGCCATTCTGACGGGTGAGGTGATATCTCATTGTGGGTTTTGTTACTCAGCCATAAAGAAGAATGAAATTATGCCATTTGCAACAATGTGGATGACCTAGAGGGTATTATGCTTAGTGAAATAAGTAAATGGAGAAAGACAAATACTCCATGTTATCACTTATATGTGGAATCTAAAAAAATAAAACATACAAATGTATATAGCAAACAGAAACAGACAAAGATATAGAGAACAAACTACTGTTTACCGGGGGGGGGGAAAGAAAGAGGGAGGGGTGAGATAGGGGTAGGGGATTAAGAGACACAAACTACTATGTATTAAATAGATAAGCAATTAGGATATATTGTACAACACAGGAAAATATAGCCATTATTTTGTAATAAGTTTAAATGGAGTATAATCTATAAAAATATTGAATCACAATGTTGTACACCTAAACTAATATAATAGTGTAAATCAACTATACTTCAATTTTAAAAAAAGAAACAGAAAAGCCATGCCTCCTTGCAAGGCCTCAATTTCCTCATCTGTAATTTGAGGAGGCTGAATTAAATCATTCTTATATCACACAGGCCCGACGTTCTATGATTCCACAATTGAACTCATGTTGAGCCACTTACCCTAAAATACAATAAGTGATTGCTAAAATTGCATTAAACTGAATACAAAGTATTTCGTCTGTAGTACTAGAGTGAATTTACAAATAACAAGAACTTCAGAAGTTCCAATGAAAACATTCACTCTCTCTCTTCCTGAAAGATTGTGTAAAATGATGAAGGACTTTCTAAACAAGGTCCTGTGCAAAGAGGTTCGGTTTATGAACTTTAACATCACTTAAAGGAGAAATAATACTATGATCCCTAAAGCCTTTAATCTGAAAGACAGGACATGTAAGTGAGGAAAACTCAAGAAGAAAGGAAGCCTTCCTCCAGGAGGTAAACTGAATACCTCTCCCTTTGAGTACAAACTAACTAGCTTCTAACATGCAGAGTATATAAAGCAGGGGAGTAACTACGGTGGAGAAACCTGGCAGACACCACTTTAACCAAGTAACCAAGGTCAACACAACCAGTGATAAGTCGTGCACCCCTGATGCCACAAGAAATACACTACCCCTCTGTGACGTTCTTCCCCCAAAATCCATAACTCTGGTCTAATCATGAGGAAATATCAGGCAACCCAAATTCAGGCACATTCTACAAAATGCCTGAATGGTGCTTTTCAAAACTGTCCAAGTCATAAAAGCAAGGTAAGCCTGAGAAATTTTTACAGCTCAGAGGAGATTAAGGGGACATGACAACTAAATGCCACAGGATATCCTGGATTGGATCCAGGTACAGAACAAAAAGACATTAATGGAAAAACTGGTGAAATGCAAATAAAGTCTATAATCTAGTTAACAGTATTATACCGATGTTCATTTCTTAGTTTTGATAAATGTACCATAGTTATATAAGATCTTAACATTAGGAGAAGCTGGGTGAAGAGTATCCAGGAATTCTCTGTACTTTATTTTAGCAACTCTTCTGTAAAGCTAAAATTATCTCAAAATAAAAAGCTAAAAAAAAGACTACAAGGGATAGACAAAGTTATTAATGCTGAAAATGTGTCAACTAACAATGAATATGGCATTACTCTTTGGATGTAAGACATATCTTTTTAAACATAAGATTTTAAATTTATACATCATTAAACCTGAATGAAATGTCAAAAAACCATGGCATCACTATCTTTGTCTCCATATTCACTAAGTTACACTATAATCTGTATAAGAGATGTTCTGTCTTGTTCATCACTGTATCCCTATCACCTAACTCAGAGTAGACATTCAGAAAGAATGTGTAGAGTGAATGAATGATGTGATTCTGGGCTTTGTACACAGATAATTAGGTAAACTCAACTCCTGAATTCTTGGAACATACAATCTAAGAAGATATATTTTAAATTATTTTATTTATATTTTTATGTGTTATTTGTTTATAAATCTGAGAAGTCTAAGATTTATATGTTAAATCTAAGAATATACATATATAAAAAATGTATACATATGTGTGTGTATATATATAATCAAAGAGAGCACTATAAAAATATTAAGCCAATTTGAGAAAAAGTGAATTTATGTCAGGTGGGATTTTTGCCTTATTTTGCTCACTGATGTATCCTCAGCAGTTTTGGAATAGCTTTGGCATGAGCTGACACTCAATATATATTTGTTCAATGGAT
This sequence comes from Aethalodelphis obliquidens, assembly GCF_003676395.1. NCBI lineage: Eukaryota > Metazoa > Chordata > Mammalia > Artiodactyla > Delphinidae > Aethalodelphis > Aethalodelphis obliquidens. Next base: position 12,594,987 of record NW_020837990.1, on the reverse strand, counting down.
GAATGGATCAAACCTCATGTACCTGCCAAGGGGATGTCTTCCAGTTCCTTTCAGTTGAGTGTGTAGGTAGAGTGGGGTTGCTGCAGAGAAACCCTCTGTCTCCCAGCCTTGAGGCAAGTTGGCATGTGCTGTGTTTGTGCTCAGTGTTCCCCTGGGATGCCTTAGAGGTTCTCCCACTCTGCCTTCCATGGCTTTTCAGAATCCTCATTGTACGCAAAGGTCTGACTGTGTTTTTAACCAAAGGCAAGAAAAGAAATACCACATCGGAAATGTCTCTGCACTCATTTCCACATTGCAATTCATGTTGACTTGGTGAAGAAATTCAACGGAACTGAATAGCTCTTTGCAGAATGGAACTTTACATGACAGCCCCCAAGCAAAAATTGCAGAATGAGTCCCTTTACCCTCCTGAATTACCAGATAAACATCTCTCCAGGGAAGAGCTTCTCTTGTGGGGTCCTTAAGTGGTATTTACTCCCATACTCATGTGAGCTCTTAACTCTGGATACAGCACAGGTAATTTCTCTACTTCAGGAACTCTCAAAGTATAGCCATGGTTCCAAACATGCAACACAACTGTGTACATAGAAATCTGCCTGGGAAGCCAAATGTAATTAACTCTGTGCTCTTTTTGCTTCAGAATCTCAACCTCGAACATTTTTGTTGTTCTCCTCCAGGCACTCCCACTATTAGGGACTAAAATTGAAATGAAGTGTCTTCTCTTCACAAGGACTCTATAATTAATGGAGAAAAGGGAAATGATTTTAGTGGGCTAAGGTCTCCTTTACCTGCATTGCTTCCACTGTTATTCATGGGAAAACAGAGAGAACTCCTTGAAAGAATTTATCTCGGGGACAGACTTAACAGCTGCAAACGAGGCGATTGGAGGAGCATCCAAAAGTCCAACCAACCAAAACTAACTTCCTTTCTCTCCCACCACAGGGACTAAAATTGTCAGTATTCATTTTCAGCAAGTCACTCCCTCCTCCCTCGTCTCTGAAAATTTGAATAAAGATATTATCTGAGTGGGGTGACAAATTAAGCCATTGTCATGCAAGGAGAGGTTGATATTTATCAGATTAGCCAGCCAGTCATTTTTTAAAGTTCTTAAGAAAAGGTACATGGGAATGTACTGGCTAAATGATGAAGGGGATGCTGCTGCTGCTGCTGCTGCTGATGATGATAGAATTGACGGTAATGGTGAGGAAGAGGATGTTGATGAAGATAGTGATGATATGGCTAATGATGGTGGGGATGATGACGGTGGTGATAGTGATTGAGCTTATTGGTAGTAGAGCTGTTAACAAAAAAAAAAAAACCATTTTTGAACAACGTGCAATGTACCACTCACTATAATAAGCACTCTGTATTAATTATTTCACTTCGTCCTCACATTCACTTTTTTTAATTTTATTTTTTTTATACAACAGGTTCTCATTAGTTATCTATTTTCTACATATTAGTGTATATATGTCAGTCCCAATCTCCCAGTTCATCACACCACCACCATCACCCCCCACCCCGCTCTCCCATCTTGGTGTCCATACGTTTGTTCTCTACATGTGTGTCTCTATTTCTGCCTTGCAAACCAGTTCATCTGCACCATATTTCTAGGTTCCACATATATGCGTTAATAGACGATATTTGTTTTTCTTTTTCTGACTTACTTCACTCTGTATGACAGTCTCTACAAATGACCGAATTTTATTCCTTTTTATGGCTGAGTAATACTCCATTGTATGTATATATGTACCATATCTTCTTTATCCATTTATCTCTCAATGGGCATTTACATTGCTTCCATGACCTGGCAATTGTAAATAGTGCTAAAATGAATATTGGGGTGCATGTGTCTTTTGGAATTATGGTTTTCTCTGGGTATATGCACAGTAATGTGATTGCTGGGTCATATGCTAATTCTATTTTTAGTTCTTTAAGGAACCTCCATACTGTTCTCCATAGTGGCTGTATCAATTTACATTCCCACCAACAGTGCAAGAGGGTTCCCTTTTCACCACACCCTCTCTAGCATTTGTTGTTTGTAGATTTTCTGATGATGCCCATTCTAACCCATGTGAGGTGATACCTCATTGTAGTTTTGATTAGCATTTCTCTAATAATTAGTGACGTTGAGCAGCTTTTCATGTGCATCTTGGCAATCTGTATGTCTTCTTTGGTGAAATGTCTATTTAGGTCTGCCCATTTTTGGATTGGGTTGTTTGTTTTTTTAATATTGAGCTGCATGAGCTGTTTATATATTTTGGAGATTACTCCTTTGTCCATTGATTCATTTGCAAATATTTTCTCCCATTCTGAGGGTTGTCTTTTGGTCTTGTTTATAGTTTCCGTTGCTGTGCAAAATCTTTAAGTTTCATTAGGTCCCATTTGTTTATTTTTGTTTTTATTTCCATTACTCTAGGAGATGGGTCAAAAAAGATCTTGCTGTGGTTTATGTCAAAGGGTGTTCTTCCTATGCTTTCCTCTAAGAGTTTTATAGTGTCCAGTCTTACATTTAGGTCTTTAATCTATTTTGAGTTTATTTTTGTGTATGGTGTTAGAGAGTTCTAATTTCATTTTTTACATGTAGCTGTCCAGTTTTCCCAGCACCACTTATTGAAGAGACTGTCTTTTCTCCATTGTCATAGATTAGTTGATCATAGGTGCATGGGTTTATCTCTGGGCTTTCTATCCTGTTCCATTGATCTATATTTCTGTTTTTGTGCCAGTACCATATTGTCTTGATTATTGTAGCTTTGTAGTATAGTCTGGAGTCAGGGAGCCTGATTCCTCCAGCTCTGTTTTTCTTTCTTAAGATTGCTTTGGCTATTCGGGGTCTTTTGTGTTTCCATACAAATTGTAAAATTTCTTGTTCTAATTCTGTGAAAATTGATAGGGATTGCATTAAACCTTTAGATTGTTTTGGGTAGTATACTCATTTTCACAACATTGATTCTTCCAATCCAAGACCATGGTATATCGCTCCATCTGTTTAAGTTACCTTTGACTTCTTTCATCAGTGTTTTATAGTTTTCTGAGTAAAGGTCTTTTGCCTCCTTAGGTAGGTTTATTCCTAGGTATTTTATTCTTTTTGTTGAGATGGTAAATGGGATAATTTCCTTAATTTCTCTTTCTCATCTTTCATTTTACTGTATAGGAATGCAAGATACTTCTGTGCATTAATTTTGTATCCTGCAACCTTACCAAATTCATTGATTAGTTCTAATATTTATCTGGTAGCATCTGTAGGATTTTCTATGTATAGTATCATGTCAATTGGTGAACAGTGACAGTTTTACTTCTTTTCCAATTTGGATTCCTTTTATTTATTTTTCTTCTCTGATTGCTGTGGCTAGGACTTCCAATACTATGTTGAATAACAGTGGCAAGAGTGGACATCATTGTTTTGTTCCTGATCTTAGGGGAAATGCTTTCACTTTTTCACCATTGAGAATGACGTTTGCTGTGGGTTTGTCATATATGGCTTTTATCATGTGGAGGTATGTTCCCTCTATGCCCACATTCTAAAGAGTTTTTATCATAAATCGGTGTTGAATTTTGTCAAAAGCTTTTTCTGCATCCATTGACATAATCATACGGTTTTTAGTCTTCAATTTGTTAATATGGTGTATCACATTGATTGATTTGCATATACTGAAGAATCCTTGCATCTCTGGGATAAATCTCACTTAATCATGGTGTATGACCCTTTTAATGTGTTGTTGGATTTTGTTTGCTAGTATTATGTTGAGGATTTTGCATCTATTTTCATCAGTGATATTGGTCTGTAATTTTCTTTTTTTGTAGTATCTTTGTCTGGTTTTGGTATCAGAGTCATGGTGGCCTCGTAGAATGAGTTTGGGAGTGTTCCTTCCTCTGCAAATTTTTGGAAGAGTCTGAGAAGGATGGGTGTTAGCTCTTCTCTAAATGTTTGATACAATTCACCTGTGAAGCCTTCTGGTCCTTGACTTTTGTTTGTTGGAAGATTTTGCATCACAGTTTCAATTTCATTACTTGTGACTGGTCTGTTCATATTTTCTATTTCTTCCTGGTTCAGTCTTGGAAGGTTATACTTTTCTAAGAATTTGTCCACTTCTTCCAAGTTGTCCATTTTATTGGCATAGACTTGCTTGTAATAGTCTCTTATGATACTTTGTATTTCTGCAACATCTTTTGTAACTTCTCCTTTTTCATGTCTAATTTTATTGATTTGAGTCCTCTCCCTCTTTTTCTTGATGTGTCTGGTTAAAGGTTTATCAGTTTTGTTTATCTTCTCAAAGAACAAGCTTTTAGTTTTATTGATCTTTGATGTTGTTTTCTTTGTTTGTATTTTATTTGTTTATGCTCTGATCTTTATGATTGCTTTCCTTCTACTAAAGTTGGGTTTTGTTTGTTCTTCTTTCTCTATTTCCTTTAGGTGTAAGGTTAGATTGTTAATTGAGATTTATTTATTGAGGTAGGATTTTATTGCTATAGACTTCCCTCTTAGAACTGCTTTTGCTGCATCCCATAGGTTTTGGATTGTTGTGTTTTCATTGTCATTTGTCTCTAGGTATTTTTTGATTCCCTCTTTGATATCTTCAGTGATCTCTTGGCTATTTAGTAATGTATTATTTAGCCTCCATGTGGTTGTGTTTTTTACAGGTTTTGTCCCTGTAATTTATTTCTAATCTTATAGCATTGTGGTCAGAAAAAAATGCTTGATATAATTTCAATTTTCTTAAATTTATCAAGGCTGGCTTTGTGACCCAAGATGTGATCTATCCTGGAGAATGTTCTGTGTGCACTTGAGAAGAAAGTGTAATCTGCTGTTTTCAGATGGAATGTCCTATAAATACTATTTAAGTCCATCTGATCTATTTTGTCATTTAAAGCTTGTGTTTCCTTATTAATTTTCTGTCTGGATGATCTGTCTATTGATGTAAGTGTATTGTTAAAGTCCCCCACTATTATTGTGTTACTGTTGATTTCCTCTTTTAGAGCTGTTAGCATTTGCCTTATGTATTGACGTGGTCCTATGTTGGGTGCATATATATTTATAATTGTTATATCTTCTTCCTGGAATGATCCCTTGATCATTATGTAGTGTCCTTCCTTGTCTCTTGTAATAGTCTTTATTTTAAAGTCTATTTTGTCTGATATGAGTATTGCTACTCCAGCTTTCTTTTGATTTTCATTTGTATGGAATATCTTTTTCCATCCCCTCCCTTTCAGTCTGTATGTGTCCTAGGTCTGAAGTGGGTCTCTTGTACACAGCATACATATGGGTCTTGTCTTTGTATCCATTCAGTGAGCCTGTATCTTTTGGTTAGAGCATTTAATCCATTCAAATTTCAGGTAATTATCAATATGTATATTTCTGTTACCATTTTATTAATTGTTTTGAGTTTGTTTTTATAGGTCCTTTTCTTCTCTTGTGTTTCCCACTTAGAAAAGTTCCTTTAGCATTCATTGTAGAGCTGGTTTTGTGGTGCTGAATTCTCTTAGCTTTTGCTTGTCTGTAAAGCTTTTGATTTCTCCATCGAATCTGAATGAGATTCTTGCTGTGTAGAGTAATCTTGGTTGTAGGTTCTTCCCTTTCATCACTTTAAATATATGATGCCACTCCCTTCTGGCTTGTAGAATTTCTCCTGAGAAATCTGCTGTTAACCTTATGGGAGTTCCCTTGTATGTTATTTGTTGTTTTTCCCTTGTTGCTTTTAATAATTTTTCTTTGTCTTTAATTTTTGCCAATTTGATTACTGTATGTCTCGGTGTGTTTCTCCTTGGGTTTATCCTGCCTGGGGCTCTCTGCACTTCCTGGACTTGGGTGGCTATATCCTTTCCCATGTTAGGAAAGTTTTTGACTATAACCTCTTCAAATATTCTCTCAGGTCCTTTCTCTCTCTCTTCTCCTTCTGGGACCCCTATAATGTAAATGTTGGTGCATTTAATGTTGTCCCAGAGGTCTCTTAGGCCGTCTTCATTTCTTTTCATTCTTTTTTCTTTATTCTGTTCTATGGCAGTGAATTCAAACATTCTGTCTTCCAGTTCACTTATCCGTTCTTCTGCCTCAGTTATTCTGCTATTGATTCCTTCTAGTGTATTTTTCCTTTTCAGTTATTATATTATTCATCACCGGTTTTTTGTTTTTTAATTCTTCTAGGTGTTTTTTCTTTAATTCTTCTAGGTCTTTGTTATACGTTTCTTGCATCTTCTTGATCTTTGCCTACATTCTTTTTTCAAGGTCCTGGATCATCTTCACTATCATTATTCTGAATTCTTTTTCTGGAAGGTTGCCTATCTCCACTTCATTTACTTGTTTTTCTGAGATTTAATCTTGTTCTTTCATCTGGTACCTAGTCCTCTGCCTTTTCATTTTGTCCATCGTTCTGTGAATGTGGTTTTTGTTTCACATGCTGCAGGACTGTACTTCTTCTTGCTTCTGCTGTCTGCGCTCTGGTGGATGAGGCTATCTAAGAGGCTTGTGCAAGCTTCCTGATGGGTGGGACTGGTGGTGGGTAGAGCTGGGTGTTGCTCTGGTGAGCAGAGCTCAGTAAAACTTTAATCTGCTTCTCTGCTGATGGGTGGGGCTGAGTTCCCTCCCTGTTGGTGGTTTGGCCTGAGGCAACCCAGCACTGGAGGCTACAGGCTCTTTGGTGGGGCTAATGGCCGACTCCAAGAGGTCTCATGCCATGGAGTACTTCCCAGAACTTCTGCTGCCAGCATCCTTGTCCCCACAGTGAGCCACAGCCACCCCCCACCTCTGCAGGAGACCCTCCAACACTAGCAGGTAGGTCTGGTTCAGTCTCCTATGGGGTCACCGCTCATTCCCCTGCATCCCAATACAGACACTACTTTGTGTGTGTCCTCCAAGAGCAGAGTCTCTGTTTCCCCCAATCCTGTCAAAGTCCTGCAATCAAATCCCACTAGCCTTCAAAGTCTGATTCTCTGGGAATTCCTCCTCCCATTGCTGTCCCTCAGGTTGGGAAAGCTGACGTGGGGCTCACAACCTTCACTCCTGTGGGTGGACTTCTGTGGTATAATTGTTCTCCAGTTTGTGAGTCACCCGCCCAGCAGTTATGAGATTTGATTTTATTGTGATTGCACCCCTCATACCATCTCACTGCAGCTTCCCCTTTGCCTTTCGATGTGGGGTATCTTTTTTGGTGAATTCCAGTGTCTTCCTTTTGATGATTGTTCAGCAGTTAGTTGTGATTCCAGTGTTCTCACAAGAGGGAGTGAGCACACGTCCTTCTTCTCCACCATCTTGAATCAATGTGCACATTCACGTTTATATATCCTTTGTACAGATGAGAAAAATTAAAGCTGAAAGAGATTAAGTAACTTGCCCAATGTCACCCAGCTAAGAGAGAAAGGACTGAAGCCCGCCAAAGATTTCAGATGGTGTCCTGGATGAAGCATCCTACATTTCCAGGGTTAGGAAGGAGCTTCAAGTTTCCTGGGGAAGTAAGAGCACACCTTGAAAGGAGGAGAGGGAAGGCCATCTCTGACTTACCCTTTGACATCAAGTCCCCTCTGCTGATGTCACTATGACAGTTATTACAGGGGTAACAGACCTCAAATCAACTTCTCTACCATCTCTGATGGAAAAATACACAGGAAAAGGCAAAGACACATCTTGGTGAGTATGGCATGAGCTGCTGGGAAAAGAATGTTCTTCTACATGGAATTTTGTTTTCTTCCCTGGGAAGGGAGGACAGGTTATCCATGCTGCATACAGTGTCCCTACAGAAACCTTTGAGAAAAAGACCAAGAGATGAATGGGACACAGTTAGCAACATGTTCTATTCATCTCCCACAGCCTTGTTTTCAATACCAAACGATTTCATGTTATCCCATTATTACTTAATGGTATTACCTTGTTTATTAATTAATCTGTTGTTTCATCTGTTTGATCTTTCTTACTAGACTGCTAACTCTTTGTAAATGGAGACCATATCCTGCTTCTTTATACAGGATATATACATGCCTGTGCTGGGCATGGTGTAGGTGCCCAGTGAACATCTGAGTTCTGATTTTTTGAGGAACCTCCACTCAGCCAGGGTCAGCTCCTGTCTGATGGACACTGAGATGCCAGAACAATGGGAACCCAGAGAGTTTGCAGAGATTATCTGTCCTACCTATAAGAACAAAGATGACCCTCAGTATTTTTCTGCAAGCATCAGGCAAGCTTTCCCAAGGTTTGGGATCTGTAGCAGACTCAAGACCTTTCTCCAAGAGGCGGATTCATCTCAGTGCCAGGAATTGCCCAAGTTCCCCTGTGCCAATGAGTTGTCCTGTATGGGGAGCAGGGAAGATTACTTGAGATGATGGATAAAGGCATACTTTATAAATGCTCACATTCATCTTTACATGGTGGTTAAGAGCATAGACTTGGAGCCAGATTGCCTGCCTTTGAATGCCAGCTGTGCTACTTACCAGCTATGTGACTTTGGACAATCGATTTAACCTCTCTGTGCCTCATTTTTTCTTCTGTAAAATGGATATAATACTACTCATCTCATAAAATTGTTGTAAGGATTAAATATACAAAAGCACTTAGAAGAGTTCCTGGCATATAACAAGTGCTGTATATAGGTTAGGTGTTATTATTGCTATTATTTTTATTATTATTAAAACATTCTGCAGACATAAATTATCTTTACCACTCTTCACAATGAAGATATTTCACTGTCTCCCAACAAACTCATGAGACAGATTTTATTATCATCTTCACTTCAGAAATGAAAAAAATTAAAATCAGGAGACTTAAATGACTTGTTAACGCTACACTCAGTTTGCCACACCATTTTGTCTTTTGATGATGGTGCAAAGAGTGGTCTTCAGATGATGGTCAGATCCTGCTGGGCCTGGAGAGGGGCAGGGACAGATGGCTCAACAGGGCCCCGCTGGCCTGAATAGGTTTTGCTCTTGGATAGAATCCTGGGATCGTCTCTCTTTATTGACTGACCCCCGCATAATCAAATCCATGCTTGTGCCCCACATCTCACCTCTGCTCACTCCTCAAATACGGTCCCTAGCTGCAAAATGAACCTTTATTTTTCTTGTTCTAATTAGCTTGGTGGTCATTTTGCCCCATTATTGAAAGCCTTGCATACTCTAAGTGCTTTTCCCTGGGCGAGAAAATCTGCTATCTGCTGCCAGGGATGAGCAGGGGGACTTCGACAACTGGGCACTGGGCGGTGGGCACCTGAGCACCAGGAAGCCAGCATCCTCCCTCCCCAGGCAGTTAGCTACTGAAGAGCTGGTGTTTTTGCTGATGGCACCTCCTTTGTACAGGCAACCAAAAACAATGTAAACCTGGAGCAAAGCGCTGGGGAGGTTACAAAGATGAATCAGAAACAGGTAATGCACCCATGAGACTTACAGGCCAGGAGTGGGTGCACAGCCCTCATACAGCAAACTCTAATACTGGAGCCACCTGCCGCATTTCAAATGCTGCTCTTCCTCTTACTAACTTTATATCCTTAGGCAAGTTGCTTGACTTGTCTGTGCCTCAGTTTCTCATTTATAAAATTTGGATAACGATTATACCTATCTTGAGAGGATTCAGTGAATTAATACACATAAAGCTCATAGAATAATGTCTGCACATAGTAAGCATTTAATAAAAGTTGACTATTATTTTCATATATTATATATTTATATATTATTAAATATACTCAGGATATATTACATAGAGTATGTAGCATATATACTATATACAGTTATACCATATAAGTATATACTCTACATATACTATAGAGCAGTGGTCCCCAACCTTTTTGGCACCAGAAACCGGTTTCATGGAAGACAATTTTTCTGCGGAAAAATTGTTGGGGTGTGTGGAATGGTTCAGGCGGTAATGAGAGTGATGGGGGGGATGGTTCAGGCAATAATGCGAGCGATGGGGAGCAATAGGGAGCAATGGGGAGCGGCAGATGAAGCTTCGCTCTCTCGCCCGCTGCTCACCTCCTGCTGTGCGGCCCGGTTCCTAACAGGCAGTGGACTGCTACTGGTCTGCGGCCCAGGGGTTGGGGACCCCTGCTATAGAGCATATAGCCTACATTTGGCATATTATTACATACACTATTCTCAAAATAAATATGTATTATTGTTACAATGTTCTGTAGTAACAGCAAGGAAAGAGTGATTATTTCTGACAAGGTATATCTGAGACAGATATAGTTATAAAACAACGTAATAATCACTATTTGTTAAGAGCTCAAAACATACTAAGTCCTTTATGAGTATTATCTAATATAATCCTCAGAAAACTCCATGAGTGGATAATATTTGTCACATTTTGGATGAGAAAACTAATCTTCAGAGCAGATAAGTAACTTGCATAGCAGTCCATGGCGGGGCCAGGATTCACACCAGGGTCAGACTGCCTCCAGAGTTCAAGTTCCTAACCTTATCAAGCTATTGCCTTATTCCTCAGGACACGTGACTTTTGATGCAGGTCAAAAGGCAGGAAAAATGTAGTGTGTGGGAATTAGGATGGAAAGGGACACAGAGGCCTCTACAGCCGGAGAATAGTGCTGGGGCAAAGGGGCTCTGCCAGCGCAAGTGAAAGTATGCTAAAGGCTCCCCACACACAAACTGCAGTCTCACCTTTATTGAAGCCGGGCTCACATAATACTCAACGCTCCCCATCTGAAGCCTCCAAGTTCATGTTGTACACCACATGGATGTCCCGGAAGACAGATGGAAAAGGGTGTGCAGAGTCACTGGAGCTGGGACCACACTTGATTGACAGAGTGGTAGGAGGCAAGAAGCCATCCCCGCCCCCTTCTCATCTGTCTCTCCTACATCCTCCGCTGTCTTTTGTCTCTTGGTTGCTTCAATACCAATCACTGATACCAATTACCACGACCTACTCAGAGCCTGACTCACTGGCCCTGGGAAGAGAGCATTGGAGGGCAGAGGCTGCTGCAGCTCCTCAGGGAAGGTTCCCAGCAGAAGAAAGAGGAAGAGCAGGCTTACGGCTGGGAAAACCAAGAGCTTCTTTTTTTCTTTTTTCAATTTATAATCTTTTTTAAATTTTTTATTTATTTTTTATACAGCAGGTTTTTATTATTTTTCAATTTTATATATATTAGTGTATATATGTCAATCGCTATCTCCCAATTCATCCCACCATCACCACTTTCCGCCCTTGGGGTCCATACGTTTAGAACCAGGAGATTCTAACTCCTGGCCAGGCCAGAACTGCCTCCTCCAGAAGCCATCCTCAACATCCTCACCTCCACCATCCAGAGAGGATTTCAGACACAGGGCACACAGTGGGGCATAGTCAAAAGAGAGCCCCTCTGCTTTCATTCATTTCTGCCTGAGGCTGGGAGATGCAAACAGAGCCTGGGCAACCTGGAGACTCTTCTCTAACCAGGACATTCAAACCCACCAGGGATGGTAAAACAGAAGCTGATGAAGTCATCTTCAGGGCAACCCAAATAAGCATTACACATGCATCCATTTACCCAAAAACACGTTTATTGAGAACATATATGTGCCAGGCACTAGGTAGATAGAGAGGTAAATAGAATCCATACCTTCTAGTGAGGGAGGTTTTCGAGTAAACAAATATGTAAGACAATGGGATTCATGCTCGGAGAGGGTGCTCTTGGAGAACAGAAGAGGGATACCAATTAGCCAAGGGAGGGTGGATAAGGATGGGTGCCATGACCTCTGAGTTGAGTTGTGAAGGATACGTAGAAACTGGAGTTAACCAAGGGAAGAAGCAGGATAATGCCATTTCAGAAACAGGAAAAGGTGGAAATGAAGGTTTATGCAGACGTTTGTTAGCTGTAGTTACAGGAGATTGAAGGAACTGTCATTCATCAGCCAATGTTTTCTCTGAGAGTGATGGAAGAGGTGATGGAAAACAGTAGGGTTTAAAAATCATCCCTTTAGGAGATGAAGGGAGCTGAAAAAGGAGTTGACTAGATACGTCAGTGAGGTTCGTGCATCTCTCCCGTGTCAGTGTCCTCTTCCTAATGCCAATGAAGTTTGGATTATGATTATTTCCTGTCTTTTGGATGGTTTTGACATAAGAAATGCGGTATGTTATGGTAGGAAAAACTAAGTTTCATAAAACAATCTTATGTAAATCATTTCATTTGATCAACCCCCCCCCCCCTTTTACAAATGAAGAACCTGAGGTCTACGGGGGAAGGGAAGGGACTTGGCTAATGGAAATGATGGGAGGCAAACATAGATCTTCCAACTCCAGATCTTAAACTTTGCACTGTGATTCAGGAGACTTAGCTCTGGGCTTGGGCCTGCTGCTAACCTGCAGTGGGATCTTGAATTAGTCACTTAACTTCTCTAAGCCTCAATTTCCCTATTTGGATATGAATCTATGAGTCTCTCTGAAACCTTTGTTAATCTCAGTTTGCCCAGAGCCCTCTTTAAGTGTCTTAGAAAAGAACTTGCATCATCACTGTCCTTCACCCCTAAGTGTTCCTTGTTTAGGACCGATGTGATTAGACATTCAAGAATTGCCTCGTGGGAGTCAACCCATGAGCTTTCTGATTTAGAAATGAAGCTTTGACAGGAAATATCAGAGATGGCTTTTCTTATACTTCCACAACCCCACAAGGTTTGGGAGTTCCCCTAAATAAACCAATTCATTGACCTAGACACCATGTAAGAAAAGATGGGGTGTCATGAGTAGAAAAGATCAATAATAAGCTCTGCAACCAGCTAATTGTGTGCCCTTGTTCAAGGCCTGTTCACCTCACACAACTCATCTCGTTCATCTGTGAAATGAGGTGGTTGGAAGAGATGATCATTACAGTCCAGTAAAAGTCTCTCATAAATCTGAACTCATGAAAGCAACTGCCTCCTTGATCAACAGTCTAGAGACTGTTTCCAACCTAACGTGGCCCATGGACTACGCTTTGAGTAGCAAGGACATAGAGTACATAGTATGCATTAATTTGTTCATTTTTTTTCTCTCCCCCAACTAAAGCTCTATGGAAGCCAGAACTTTGTTTGTTTACTTCTACCTTCCCTAGTGACTTATATCAGTGATTGGCATAGAAGAGACATAAAATAAATTTCACTGAGTGAATGAATCAGGGAAGCATGAGGGTATGGAGAAAGCATGGCAAGAACCCCAGAAAACCATCTAATAAAGTCCTAGGAGCTCGAGTGGAAGCCAACAGGTTGACTTCCAGAAGCAGACAGAAATGCCATAAGCCAGAGAAGGCAACGGAATCAAATCAGTTCAGCTGAATCCAGTCATTAGGTTTAAGAGATGAGTTGGGCCAATGAAGTTTGGATTATGAGAAAGGTGAGCCCAAAAGTCAGGAGCTGGAATGGACTAGAATGCTAGAGCAAGGGCAAAAGAGAAGTGAACACGTTCAAGAAAATTGCTCCAAGCATGACTGCAATGCTCAAAGCCCAGTGTGCTGCGGAAGTTCTGTGGTACATCCATGGACTGCGCTTGTTTAAAGGCACACAGCTGGGGAGGACAAATTCCATTCCATTACAACCCATCTTGGAACTACCTGATTTTAGAATATAAGAAATAGGTACTATAAACAAGTTATTTAACTTGTTCTAAATTATTTTTTTCTAGTTTAAAAGTTGTCCCATAACTCAAGTACTCCAGGATAATATGATAATTTTGTGGTCCATTGTATAACACTTTAATGTCAGCATGGTTTTTCTGATGATGCTGTTGATGAGGATGATAATGATGATGGTGGTGACAATTTCAATTGTACCCATCTTGCTTTCCAAAGGATTTAAAGTATTTTATAAAATAACAACAACAATAAATAACACCCACGTGGTGCTTACCATGTGCCAAGCACTCTTCTAAGGACTCTACAGATACTACCTCATTTAATCAACCCCAAAATTTTATGAGGTAGGTACTGTTATTATCCCCACTTCATAGGAGAGAAAACTGAATCCCAGGGAGGTGAAGTGACTTATCCAAGATCACTCTGCTAGCAAATGGCAACATATACAACAAAACAAGAAATAAATTATTTAAGAAACAAGTCATAAAAGAAGAGAAGGATGAAGGAGGATGGCACGTGGGAAAAAACTAACTTTATCAGAAAACTTGGGGAGAGGACTCTGCTAAAACTCACCTTAAACTTAGCTGTGAGCTTCCTAACAGTCCAGGGGAAAAGGGAAATGGGATGGGTTTTAGCCAAAGGTGACCTCTGGCAAATTGTAAGAGAACTTTGTGAGACGAAGCCAGAAACATTAAAGAGGGGTATCTGTGTGTGCAGTGCCACTCTAGGGGGCAAAGTCTAGCAGAGAGAAGTGTAGAGTCAGAGGCCGAAGGGGTCAAAGTGCCAAGAAGCTCAGGAACAGGGGTGGGGCAAAGCAGAGACCAGAGTGATGAAGCAGGACGTTCCAAATACAGAGAGGGCATGAGTCAGTGTAAACAGTGGACACACAAGGAAATCCTGGAAGTGCAGGATTCTGACCATAAAGTCCTTTAGTACCTTGCTACTCAGTGTGATCCCTGGACCAGCAGCATCTGCATCAATGGGGAACTTGCCAGAAATGTAGAACTTCAAGCCCCACTGACTTCTACTGAATCAGAGTCTGCATTTTTAACAAGATCCCCAGTGATGAATGCACATGCCCGTTTGAGAGGCACCGCTTTAGCATAGACTGTGGTGAATTTCCCCACAGCAAGAGACTTCGAACACACCAGGCATTTCACGTTCATGACCCCTTTTGATCCTCATAATAATAATATAATAAAGGTATCATTTTTGTACCCACTTTACAGATGGGGAAACTGAGGCCCACAGTCACAGCCACATGCCTAATGAATGCAGAGCTGGGATTTGTTCCCAAACCAATTTGCTTCAAATTCAATGCATTTCTATGAATGATTTGATGGAAATCCATCCTAAGGGTCTGAGAAAAGAGTGGCCTAGCCAAGACATGAACAGAGAAGTGGCTGCTGGCATGTGTTAAAGTGTGTTGCAGTGGACAGTGGAGAAAGGCCCCTGCAGCAGGGATGGAAAGAAAGAGGGCAGATGCGAGCGGGTATGACTGATGTCAGGAGACACGGCCAGGGCCTCTGAGAGCATGGCAAACTTGGCCCCAAATCCGTTTCGGAAACAAGACCTTCCGACAGCACAACAGGGGACCGTGGAGGTAGCTCCAGCCATGACCTGCTGCCACACTGGGAGCACCCCCTCCTCCCCTCCACCAGCGCAGCTAGCTGCAGTAATGTGTCCTCCTTCTGTTCCGTTCTTCAGCAAAATGTCAGTGTGGGAGCAAAGCGAGAGTGAAAATGTCTTTAATTTGCCAGTTAGTCATGTACCACTTGCAACCGCTCTTGTGTGTGATGTCTCTGTGTGCTTGTGTGTGTTGTATGTTATTTAACTTTTCCTTTATTTGTGATTGGTCTTCCCACCAGCTTTTCACTAAGTTCCCCGTGGGCCAAGACTGTCTTGTATTTAATTGGATCCCCCAGACCACAAGGCAGATACACAGTGTGTATTTAATATGCGTGGGGTGATGGATTGCCCCTTCTAGAGAGCAAAAGCAGCTCAGCCTCTCCCAGGTCCCTCCAGGGAGAGCCGACAGGTGGAGGTGATGGGTCCTGATTGCTAAGTGAGTCGGTGTCCCAGGACCGGTCCCTCCTCATCCGGGGCTCAGGGAATCCCTGCCGTGCCACACTCTTCACTTTCATCTTCATGGGAAACGGCAACTTCACCACACGTGGGTGTGTGCTGTAAAGACACTAGGTGGTGTTCTCGGCTGGTAGCTGTTTTGCTGTGTTGTTTTCCTGCCCCTTCCTGAGCAGATAAGATCTGGACAGGCTTGCGGTTCTCCCCCACCGACCCTCAAAGGCAACAAGCAAGACAAGTTCCCATTTCTCAGGCGCCTCCTGAGAATCACGCCCCATTTCAATATCTGTAATGAGATCCAGGTCGCTTGAAAGCAGCAGCGAAAAAAAAACGCAGCTTCCCAGAACGCAGGGCAAGATCAATGTCTCTGAGCTTCCCTTTCTCCTCAGAAGATCTTCAGGAAAAAACTGATGTGCATAGGCTGTCAACTCGGTACCTCACAGAGGGAGCCTCAAAGCTGACGCTGCGGAGATGCTGCCACCTTCCTGGCTCTAAGGGTTCGGGGGAGATGAGTACTTAAAAGAGAACAAATAGTGGGGGTCTTTGGGGGGCCTGGGAAGAGGCGAGCAGACTGCTCTGGAAAGACTGAAGGAGAATACAAACCCATATATCCTTGGAGAGAGAGAAACAGCTAAAAAGAATAAATGGCTATGCCCACAAACCCTTGGCTCTGGGCTGGGATTTCAGTTCCAAGATGCCCTAAGAGAGGGACTAATTCCTCTGGAACCCAGCTGGAAGCAGAGATAGTGACCGCTGGCCTCACCCTGTGCAGAGTGCAGAACTGGCCCTGCTCACTACAACCCTGTGACTGGTTTGCTGATTCCCAGCGTGTTCTGCCAGCTCCACAGCAGGGAAATGTAACTGTGATCACTCCTTCCTCCTCCAAGGCTTCTCCTTCTCCTTCATTCCACTTTAGACCCCTTGTTTTATAAGTTGACAGCTAGTAATACCAGTCACTTTGAGGCTAATGTTTCCTGAGAAATCAGAGAGAGAGAATATAAAAGATAGCACTGTGTAGAGGGCTTGGAAGGATAGAGGGTAAAAGAATTAGAGATTCTCCCTTAGTTTAAAAAGAATCTTGCCCTCCTAAAATAGTACAGATGAACCGGTTTGCAAGGCAGAAATAGAGACACAGATGTAGAGAACAAATGTATGGACACCAAGAGGGGGAAGGAGGGGTGGGATGAATTGGGAGATTGGGATTGACATATATACCCTGATATGTATAAAATAGATAACTAATAAGAACCTGCTGTATAAAAATAAATAAATAAAATAAAATTCAATAAATAAACAAATAAAAAGAATCTTGCCCTCCTGACCTTACATCCCAGAGGTCAGGCTGAGAAGAGAGAGGGAGATTGAGATTTCTTATGTATCTCCCGGCATGAAGAATAGGGGATGAGGAGGGAATGTGGCTTGTGGCCCCGTATGGCCTAGGGATGTCCTCCACAAATTGGCGGCCCAACAGCTTCCCAAAACACAACCTCATTAAACAAGAAAGAGAAACTGGCTTCCAGAAAGGAAGTTGATCAGGTCACAGAGCTGGAAAGGGAGGATGTGGCAGTCCTGAGGGCTGGGGTGGGAGGGGAGTGATGGGGGGGTGGCAGGTAAAGGAGCGGAGACCCAGAGGTTAGAAATACAATGGAATCTGACAGCTCCTTTGTTAAGTTTCAGGACAGTTTTCATTCCAGGCCACCTAGGACATCTAGCTGTTAAGGGAGAAGGGCTCGGAGGGTGTGCGGAAGGGAAAGCTCGGGTGGTCCTGACGGGGTAGCCTGGCTGTGGGAATGGGGTTGGAGAGACTAAGTCTATAGGGCCTTCTTGGCCCCTGGATATAAACAACCGAGTCTCCCTCTCTCTCTGACCTCTTCTTGGTTATACTTATTTATAATATTTATATTATATAAATATTAAATATATAATATATTAAATATTTATACATTTATTCCCAGGTAAGGTGTGCCCCTCACTTGGGGTCCCCAGACATACATACCCCAGACTTCAAGGGACTCTGGCTTCCTGAGCTCAGGTCAGAAGAATAGATTCAAGAAGTTGTCAGTCATGCCAAGGGGAAGGAATAATTTGGTGTGCTTCCGATGGATCCAGAGCACACCTTGATTCTCGTTCAATATCCATGCCTCCTCCCAGCATAGCCTGGAACCCTTAGAAGGAACAGAAGGTCTCTGCCCATTAACAGGTCACACTGACCCACAGACTTTCGGCTTAGAGCCCCTGGATTTGCATTCTGGCTCTACCATGTACTCTGTGACCTTGAGAAAGTCATTTGACTTCTCTGAGCCTCGTTTTCTCAAATGTAGAAAGGGGATAACAATGGTCTTGACAGGACTAAATGAGATGCTGTGATGCCTAGCACGGCACCTGAGTAGATCAAACGCTCAATAAATAATACTCATCCTTATTATTTTTATTACCGTTATCGTTTTCCCCCAGATCGGTAGCCTCACTGGGCCTGCAGTGAATTCTCTAAAAGTAGATTTTTGAGGATGCGGGTCCCCCAGCACTTCCCAAGTCCCAGCGGACGCTTGAGGATGTGGGTGTGCACACGGTGCCATATGCTAGTTTAAACTTGAGGGGCTCAGGCCCCAGCGCAGCCTCAGGGTGGGCCTATATTTTAGGCAGAATTTGGTGACTCCAACGCCTCTGTCTTATGCCCCTGGATATGAACCAGCTTTTCTACAGATTGAGAGATTAACTACAAGGACTTGTCCATATCAAATTTTATCAACTCTGGTTGAAGGATTAAAAATGACGTTAACCAGCATCTGTGACTAGGTTTCTGCCAATCACTGCTTCGCATGGCTGCCTCTGCTTCTCTTCCTCTTCCTCTTCCTGTCCTCTCTTTGCTGATCTGGACTCGGCCGGGTATTCTTGTCACAAGGTCATCGCCCAGGTGAGCTCAGCTCAGCGTGAAACAAAACAGCTCATCTGAAGGCACCACACCCCCCCGTACAGGGAGGGAGACAGCCCTCCTCAATCTCCTGTCCTCCCCGCAGTGGGCTCTTTCGGTTCCATCTTGCAACAGCCGGGCAGAAAGGCTTTTCATCGAAACTCTTGGAGCCTTCAGACAGGGAGCAGAAGCTGCCCCTAATTCTTTGGGTGCTGGGCGGTCTGCACCC
Organism: Aethalodelphis obliquidens; assembly: GCF_003676395.1. Classification (NCBI taxonomy): domain Eukaryota; kingdom Metazoa; phylum Chordata; class Mammalia; order Artiodactyla; family Delphinidae; genus Aethalodelphis; species Aethalodelphis obliquidens. The sequence continues at coordinate 12,576,248 of NW_020837990.1, read as the reverse complement.
ACTCCCTCAGAGCACTGTCTGGGGGTCCACCACTCGGCTTTAAGAGACATCCGGGCACGGTTTGGTTTCAAAGGGCTTGGATGTTTGTTATTTTTCTAGCTTCGGCTTTAGATCCGTTTGGGTGTCCCCCAGAAGAGAGCCACGCTGATTTGGCCTTCAGCCGTGCCATGTCCCACGCCCTCCTCTCCACTCCCAAGCATCTTGAATCCCTGCTGCACCAGCTGCCGGTTTGTGTGTCTGAGGCGTCACGTGCTTGGGCCCTGCGGCATGTTTTATAAACACACGGTCAGTTTACACTGCCTGGGAACTTAGGGGCTTTCCTCTCTGTGGGAAACAGCTGTCAGGGGCTTGACCAACCTTTGCTTTGTGGAGAGTGAGACATCGCTTCTGATCACGCACGTGGGGCAGGTGCACTGGTTGGGTTCCTGCTGTTATGCCTGAGGATTCTCCCAGAGACACCAAGATGGGAAGGATGCTCATTATGCTCTCCTCCCTCCTCCCAGTTTAACTGCTCATAAGTGACTTTGCATACTACAAACCCCCGTCTCTGTTTACCCCTCATGCTGTCTGCCAGTAGCACTCTCCACCATCTTACTGCTGTGGGCCTCTGAGATCACAGAATCATAGACTCATAAAGCTGGAAGGGACTTCAAGAGGGTCGTTCACCCAAAAAACTAGATGAGCACTTACTATACGCAAAGAACTGTGTCAGATTCCACAGGTGAAGGCAGGGGAGCAAGACCAAGTTCCTACCTTCACAGAAGTAACAGACTTCCAGCTCTGCCATCAACTCCAGGAAGCTTTCCAGGACCTCCCGAGGCAGGCTCTAATTGTCTTCCTTTTTGGTCCCCTCTGCTGACCGCTAGCACGCACCTACCATGCTGCAGTGAAATGATCTCCATGACTTTCTCCCCCATAGGATGTGAGCTTCCAGCGGGCAGGACCAGCCACACTGGGTGACAGTGATATTCTGCGGCTCATACCATAAGGTTTTCATAAAAAGGAAATAAAAGTTGAAATGTTTTATTTATTAGCCACCAGTAACAGTGGCTATTTGGCCAACCACCAAAACAAGATGAAATTGGTGGCTGCCTGAAGAAGAAAGAATAGAAAAGCCAGAGGGATACCACCAATCTGGAGAGCCCATGAAGAAGCTGGTCAAAATGGGATCGCCTAATCTACTGCTCTCTTGGCCCTTGCGCAAATCTTCTCTGCTATGTCTGGAGGAGGTTTTATTTGCTAGAGCTGCCATAACAAAGTACCACAGACTGGGTGGTTTAAACAACACAAATTTATTTTCTCATACTGTGGAGACTAGAAGTTGAAGGTCAAGGTGTCAGTAGCGTTAGTTTTTTCTGAGGGCCTCTCTCCTTGGCTTGTATGCCTTCCCCTCTTTGTCTTTACATGGTCTTTTCTCTAAACTCCTCTTCTTTTTTTTCCTTTGGCCTTGCCACAAGGCTTGTGGGATCTTATTCCCTGACTGGGGATCGAACCCGAGCCCCCTGCATTGGAAACATGGAGTCCTAACCACTGGACCACCAGGGAATTCCCTCTAATCTCCTCTTCTTATAAGAACACCAGTCATACTAGATTAGGGTCCACCTATATGACCTCATTTTACCTTAATTACCTTTTATAAAGTTTCTCTCTCCAAAGTTATTTTCTGAGGTACTAGGGTTAGGACTTCAACACACAAATGAGGGTGGGAAGGGACCAAATTCAGCTCATGACAGAGGTCAACCTGGTGTTCACAGAAGCGCCAGTGAATTCCTGATAAAAGCCACAGCCAGGGCTTCCCCGGTGGCGCAGTGGTTGAGAGTCCGCCTGCCGATGCAGGGGACGCAGGTTCGTGCCCCGGTCCGGGAGGATCCCACATGCTGCAGAGCGGTTGGGCCCGTGAGCCATGGCCGCTGAGCCTGTGCATCCGGTGCCTGTGCTCCGCAACGGGAGAGGCCACAACAGTGAGAGGCCCGCGTACCGCAAACAAAACAAAACAAAACAAAAAGCCACAGCCAATCAATCCAGGAGCCAAGAAATAGGACTGTGACTATCTCCTCTCTTGGCTGACTTACAACCCTGCAGATTCAAAGCTTCACCCAGTACAGGTGACCAAACATAACCTGATTTGGCCATCCGCACCTCCTACATGAGCCCCCTTATCACTTCCCTCCCCCCAGCACTGATACTACCTGAGGTTTCTGTGTTTGAGCCAAGGGCAAGAGAGGTGTCGATGTGGAAAAAAATAAAGAGACATGTCTCCCTCGAGACTACAATGGGAAATGACATCAATGGAGGCTATTTCTAAGGAGGCCCACTGGCTTGCTTCCCAAACTCCTAAGCAGAACATAGAAAAAGGTCCAAATTCCCTGGCTAAATGGAGGAGAGCCAAGCCACCAGCAAGCACCAGCAGTGGGCTGCTGACTGCCAGCCAAAGCCATGTGCTGCTAGACAGGAACCAACATGGAGCAAAAAGAGAGGCCTGGCATCAGGACGGCCTTCCCCTCAACATGGCCCTGGCTTTTGGCTTGTGCAGGGTCATGAGTCCTGAGCAGCCTCAGTTCCCAGGATTGCTCTTCACTGTTGGGTGCCAGTTGGCTAAATGTCATATTAGAAAAGAGTACAGGATGTGAGGTTCCAGGTGAACTGACTCATTGTAACCAGACTTGGCTTGGCTTGGCTACCCAATGCCAAGACGGCAGTGGGGGGATGCTGCTGACTTAGCGCAGGGGAGCCCAGGGACGTGCAGGTATGGGAGTGGTTGGGGGTGGAACAAGCCCACTGCAGACAACTGGAGTGGCCTAGAGACACTCAGAGCTCAACCAGCAAGCTGCAGTCCAGGTGTCTAGGGACAGGAAGCTCCTAGGCAGGCTTCTCAGCTGCCCCTGATCCAGGTCTCCAGGTACAGAGTCCTGGGGGACTGGCAGAAACCAGACGCTGACTGCTCCAAGAGATATTAAAGCTTCTTCCGAAATCATCCCAAGCAGATCAGATGACCTGCACCTCAATCTCATCCTGAAATTGCATCTGAGGCAGGGTAGACCAAGCTAAGCAGCCTAGCTCTGGAGCTAGAACTCAGGGGATAAGAGCCAACAACCTTCCCTGGACCAAGAAGCATCCTGGGCTTTGCCTAAAGAAAGGCACATTCTGCACACAACGATTATAAGCCTAAGAACAGAGAGAAAAAAAGGCAGTGGGCATGGTAAGGAATGGACCCTACCTTAGCAAAGATTCTCTAGGAGAGATAAAAGAGGGGGAGATGAGACTAGTGACCATCTCACAAGAGCTAAGCCTCAAAAATCACAGGAGCTACATGTAGAACCACTTATCTTAGCTGTGGTTCTCCCCTTCAATGGGTAAGAACATAGAAAAGCATCCACACAATCTAAAACAGGAGTCTGTCTGCTAGAAGGCAAGAGGGATTCCATAGGCAACCTGGCGACCACCCTTCATTCACTCATTCAGCAGATATGTGCTGAGTATCTACTTTGTGCCAGGCACTATGCTGCGTGGTGAACAAAATTCTCATAGGCCCCACTCTCACGGAGCTTAAATTCCAGCAGAGGGAAGAGAAAATAATCACACAATTTAAAGTATTTATAATTGTGGCAAATGCTACCAAGGGCTTTAAGAGCATATAACAGGACCTAATCTGGGAGGTCTGGGAAGGCTTTCTTGGAAGTGACACCTAGGCTTCACTCTGAAGGATGAATGGGAATTACCTAGATAAAAGTATGGGATGGGGGTGGGGAGAGCATGCCGGGAAATAGGAGTAACATATGCAAAGGCCTTGAGGTTGGAAAGAGCATGACAGAATCGAGAAACTAAGAGCTCCCCAGTGGCTGGGGTCCAGAGAATGATGCAAGATGGGTCTGAAGAGCATCTTTCTCCAGAAGGTATACTATGTGGGGCCTTGTAGACTTTCCAAAGAGTTTTGATGTTTATCTACGAGAAGTGGGGAGACATAGAAGGGCTCAGGGCAGGAAGAGATGACATAATTAGGTATGCCGACCTGAGCCCTCAGCCTTCCCCGTTTTTTTTGTTTGTTTGTTTGTGGTACACGGGCCTCTCACTGTTGTGGCCCCTACCCATTGCGGAGCACAGGCTCTGGACGCGCAGACTCAGTGGCCACGGCTCACAGACCCAGCCACTCCACGGCATGTGGGATCCTCCCGGACCAGGGCACGAACCCGTGTCCCCTGCATCGGCAGGCGGACTCTCAACCACTGCGCCACCAGGGAAGCCCTCAGACTTCCCCTTTTACCTAATGCTGCCAAGATGCAGATGGCAAGACTTGACCTTGAGTATGCATCCACGGTGATCTGAAAACTCTAACCTGGACAATTCAAGAGGGTTACTCTGTCTCTAGCGAACAGAGCTGACCAACTGATTTGTAAAGATAAAGTTTAGGCTTGCACTTATGTGTGCAGAAGGTCAAGATGTCAACATGGGCTCTTACCTGGGCTACACATTAAGTGGTATCTGTACTGCAGAGGGTCTAGACTACCCAGTTTGTGGGAAAGAGAACGTGAGGCTGGCTTGGCCAGCAGTGCTACACACTGAGGCCTATAAAAGGTGGAGATGTTGGCATGTTACAGTGATTTTCATGGTACCACTGACACCAAGCTCACCGGACTTCGCACAGAAGCAGCTAAAGTGGGGTGTCAGCCTCTCTTCCTCTCTGAAACTCTATGGTTCACTGAAAATTCCATCATAAACAGGAAGGCGGTTCCTTCTCCATTCACTCAAAGGGAATTTCTAATCCCTCAGTCTGGTAGGATCCTCCTAAGATGCTCCAAGTCAGGAAGTTTTTTTGAGGTAGGAGATAGATGGGCGCCTGGGCTGGACAGCTGGTGTTTGTCAAGTGGGGTAAAATTGAAGCTTTGTTTCCCCAGACACTCCAAGGACAAAGCTAGTGGCAGAAGCTGAGCTCTGCTGGAATAAGGAGATAAGATTCCTGAGGTCAAGGAAAACTTACCTGTCTGCACATGTGCAGGAGGGCTCACTGGGGGTCAAAAAGGGAGAGGGTGCCACCCCATAATAAGTGTGGACATACCCCCCACAGGCTTCTGTGTTGGAATCCATCTTAGCAAAAATTTGGGCACACATGTTGGGGAGGGTCCTAGGGCAGGTCAGGTGTGAAGAAAGAAACAAAATAATTGGCCAAAGGTAAACAAAGACCCAGAAGGACTATCCTATATAAGGGATATAAATCACCTCTTTACCGCGCTCCTCATTAGAGAGGATGCCCATACCCTTCCTCTCCGAGTGTGTATTTCTGCCTTGCTTCTGTCTTAAATAAATGAACTGCTTCTCTGTGTGCTCTCCCACATGTTATGCTCTGTCTCTAATAATAAACTTTGTACCTGCTTTTATAGTTTTTGCCTCCTTGAGAAATGCATTTTTCAGTGGGGGGGTAACAGCTAGGGGAACTTTGCTTCTATCCTCTAGCCCTTGGTGGTCTAGTGGCTAGGATTCTTGGTTTTCATCCAGGCTACCCAGATTCAATTCCTGGGCAGGGAACTAAGATCTCTGTACAAAACCACTCACTGCTGTCTCTCTCACTTCTGTCTCTCCAAGATCATTTACTCTGACCCCAAGGAAGAAGGATGCAGGGAAGTTCCTTCTGGTCCCAGAGACCATCAGTAAGGAATCTAGCAAATCCCTCCCCCACTCTGAGCCAACTGCCCTCCCTGACACTCCAAACTGAATCTCAATCTCAGTTTTAAGGCTCAATTTGTCTCAGAAGTCACCAGGAAGGTTAGGGAGGTTCTGAACAAAACCACAGGGCCACACTTCTGCTGGACTTCCTCCCCACCTGCCCAAGAGAAATGGCTCCGTGCTCGGCCTCTCACACCTTCTAGGCCCGTCCTTCTCCAAAGCCTGGATCCACACCACACAGCCAGCCACAACTCACATGTATGCAGAACTGACAACAAACCTACTGTCCTGTCCTCAGCTCCCCAGGGCCTCATCTGGCATGAGATGGAGAAGTGACCCTGAGGCCTCCTGAGAGAAGGAAAATTCAAGTCCCATCTGCGACTAAGACTTTCTGCAGGAGATGGGTGTCCGTGCTGCTTACTCCACCCTCCACCATGGAGTCCCGAACACACATGCACACACACACACATCTGTCCCCCTAAATGCTCACATGGCCACCGCAAGCCCTGGAACAGAAGGATGTCTCCCTTTACCTTTTCTTCACCTCTTCTCCATCTGAGTGCACGTGAAGACACTCAGCCTGAGTCAAGGAGGACTTGCTACCACTTGGATATCCTCCCATTTAGAACCTTTCTGCCTTTGGGTGCAGCAGACCAGCGAGGGCCAGGGCAGGTACTTCCCCGAGGGCTGCTCAGGGAGCATGGACTCGAGGTCCCCACACAGGACCCACTCAGGAACTCTGGGTTCTATGTTGCCCCCTCCCCCCCTGCAGCCAGTCCCTGCGGACAGCCTTGCTTAAGGGAGGGAGGGCAATCTCAGTAGGTAGGAGCTGTGGCAGCTTCCATCTTAGTGAGGCCACACCCCTCCATCCTTTCCCCCCTAACTAAGTCTCCCCAAGTCAGGACATTCATGCATTTCCTTTGTGTGCTGAGCATCTTTCCAACCCCTGGGCACCTGGCACAGTGGATTTCCACTTCTTTTCCAGCTATGGCTGCTGCAGCCCTGACTCTGGACATGGCTACTCTTCAGCACACGCCTACAGAAGAGAGCCCCCATTGGCCACTCCTCAAGCTGCCCCTCAGGCTCCCAGACAGACCCTCACACCTGCTGCCACAAGAGTAGGCACCACGGTGACAGAGCTCCCCCTACTGACAGCTCACGGTGGTGGCAGGCCCAGGAAGGCTTGTGAGCTGCGTCTCCCTCCCCAGTCACCAGTCTGTGAAATTAGGTTCCGCCCCCTCAATCCACCGCTCATAAATGAGGGCAGCGTTATCCAGGAGATCTTGAGAAGCAGAGGCCTTTATATCAGCGCCAGGGCTCCCCAGACAGCACAGAACTTCAAGCAGAACTTGAAATGACACCCAGGACAGGGCCTTAACCCAGCACTGGGCCAGCCTGATGGGACAAGTTCCAGGGTGCTCACTGCACCAGTCTCAAAGAATCATGTGTGCCAGGTAATTCAATTGTGTCCACGCTGACTGCCACCCAGAGAGCTGACTTACCCTCCCCAAGGGAATCCTTAGACATTTTGCCCATCTCTTATGCCACTGGCAGCTAAACACAAGCCTACAATGTCTAAGTGACATTGCCTACAATGTCTAAGTGACATGTCCATGAAATGAGTAATAACATAATACACTTGGTGCTCAAAGCACCATGACATTCATTATCTCATTTAATCCTCAACAACTCCACACCAACCCCCCCATAAAACAGATGTCACCAGCAGCTGAGGCATGGAGAGATGAGGTAACGTGCCAGGAGGAAAGCTCAGCTCCTCCTACATTTTGTCACGTTCGTGAAGAGCTGAGAACCCTAAGGAGGAGGGACTGGGAACCAGGAAGCTTCTGAGGCCTGATCTCCTCTGAGGATCCTGACAGAAGAAAAGAGGGCCAGACCTCTCCCTCCCCAGACACTGAGTTCACCATAAGCACCCTCCTCAGCTCTTCAGAGCCTTAGAATCACCAACACTAGTAGACTAAAGGCTTCATGGAGAAGCGAAACAGGCAAGGGGAATTAACAAAAGCGCATAGACTTGATCAGCCTCTCCTGTCCTGTCCATGACCATGAAATGCATCTTTGGTAGGATCCAGGAGAGCAGTCAGCTAGGGGAATGCTGGGGGCCCTCCTGGATAAAACTTCAGGGCATCTCCCATCTGCAGCCCTAGTTTATACAATCCAGCACCTTCAGAACTTGGCATGGGATTCAACTTGATGTCATTTTTGCTGTAAGACAACAAATGATAGTTTGTTCACATTTATTGGACTGGATTAATCAACCCAGCAGCAGCAGCATAAATGAATGCTAATTGGTCTCATAGTCATTTATCATCATTAGAGCTGTAAGACTGTGTGGTTAGTAATCAACTAGGCTTGTAGATAAGAGTAAAAGATTTACCAGTCACCTAGGTATTCATTTATTGATTCAATAAAATTTACCTAGTACCTTTCAGAAGAAGACACTGTATTAGGTACAGTAAGTCCCCTACAGATGAATCTTCAAGTTGCAAACTTTCAAAGATGTGAGGGGGCTTCCCTGGTGGCGCAGTGGTTGAGAGTCCGCCTGCCGATGCAGGGGACACGGGTTCGTGCCCCGGTCCGGGAAGATCCCACATGCCGCGGAGCGGCTGGGCCCGTGAGCCATGGCCGCTGAGCCTGCGGTCAGGAGCCTGTGCTCCGCAACGGGAGAGGCCACAGCAGTGAGAGGCCCGCGTACCGCAAAGATGTGAACGTGCATTTTCATGTCTAATCACATAAGTTAGTTCACGTGTCTGGCGTACATTATCACATGCATGCATCCTCTATAAGTAGTTGTGCTTTTATGTACTTTATACTGCATAGAGTACAATAGTACAGTATCTTTATTTGAATCCCAGGATGTCCAGAAGGAAGAGGGTAGAAAGAATTGAATCCAACGAGGAACCAGAACCTGTGCCATCAACGTCAGGCGTGAGTGAAACTGCAGCTCGTCCTCGTCTCCTATTGCTGACGATCCTTCAGCTCTACCACCTCCCACCTCCTCTCCCTCGTCCAGTCAGTAACCCTTCTTACCTCTTCACTCGATGCCAGGCCCTGTATGCCAGCTGCTGTACTGTACTACTGTACTTTTCAAGGTACTGTGTTTGTTTTTTTATGTATTATTTGTGTAAAAAGTATTATAAACCTATTACAGTACAGTACTATATAGTCGATTGTGTTAGTTGGGTACCTAGGCTAACTTTGCTGGACTTAAAAACATGCTCTCAGAATGCAACTTGTTCATATGTAGGGGACTTACTGTACTTCAAAGGATGAATAAAATAGATCCCTGTTCTCAAGTAGGTCAAACCTTAGTAGAGCAAGATGTGAGAAATCCTCGAATAAAGGTAAACTATGCCAAGTGCCATGGGAGGGTACAAACTGCCACGACAGTTCAGAGAGGGGTGATCATATCTCTCTGGGGAAATCACAGAGGGCTTCATGAAGGCGGCAAGGTTTGGGCTGGACCTTGAAAAGTGGGTAGAAGTAGAACAGACATGGTGGGACGTGCATTCCAGGGCAAACCTGTGCAATGGCGGAGGTGGGGGAAATGAAGGGTGTTTTTTGGAAGCAGTGAGGCTCGTGGTAGGCAGCAGCAGCATGTATGTGTAGGGAAGTAGTTCACAAGCACTGCTCAGGCCCTGTGGCAGAGGCCAGGCCCTGTGCGCTGTATTTAAGCCCCATGCCGGCCATGGGGATACACCAGGGAACAACACACGTAAAGTCCCTGACCTCACAGAGCTGACAGTCCCTCCAAGGATAAGGCCAGAAAGGAAGATTGGAGAACCCCAAATTCTGCCCTTCTAAGTCGCTTGGGGATTTGTGGGTTGGTACTGGAGAGTTAGTGACAATTTTTAATGCTGAAAGGATGTGATTAGAGATTTTTGGAAGATTAATCTGGCCCCAGATTATAAGGCAAATTTAAGAAGAAAGAAAAAAATTGAAAGTCCAGTTAGGAAGCTATTGCAGTAACATAGATGAGAGATTATGACCAAAACCAGGGCAATAAGTAGGAAGAAAAATAAAAGTGTGAATGGAAGAGATACTACCCAGGTAGACAGTACCAATTTGGGAACCAAGTGGATGTAGAAGGCGGGCAAGGAAAGCATTAAACTGGTCTGGGCTCTTGAGCCTGGGTAACTTAGAGAATGTTGGTGTCATGATCCAAAACCAGGGAGTCGAGGGGAGCACATCGGGACAGGAAAGGAGAGGAGGGGTTAAAGCAGGATGTGCCCGGTGCCTGACCCACCAAGGAGGCAAGGCCTGTTCCATCTGCAGAAAGATCAGAATAGCCAAGAAACCATGGAGAGAGGGCCAGCGGGCATTTGCAGCAACATGGATGGACCTAGAAATTATCAGACTAAGGTGAAGTAAGTCAGAAAGAGAAAGACAAATATCATATGATATCGCTTATATGTGGAATCTAAAATATGACACAAATGAACTTACTTACAAAATAGAAACAGACTTACAGACATAGAAAACAAATTTATGGTTACCAAAGGGGAAAGGGGGAGAGAGAGGGATAAACCAAGAGTTTGGGATTAGCAGATACAAACTACTACATATAAAATAAACAACAATGTCCTACTGCATAGCACAGGGAAGTATATTTAATATCCTGTATTAAACCATAATGGAAAAAAATATGAAAAAGAATACATATATATATGTATAACTGAATCTTTTTATTGTACACCTGAATCTAACACAACATTGTAAATCAACTAGACTTCAATTTAAAAAGAGAGAGAGGCCCAGTGGGAAAGGAAAGTAGATGGAAAAAAATGGTAAAGGAGGGCTAGATAGTGAGCAGTTACATCTCCTCAAGACCCTAGCACCTACTGTTCTCTCTTGATGTTTCCAAAGCTCTTTAGAAAGACACTTTCTCTTCCAAAAACCATAGCTGCTCCCCCAGGAGACCAGGCAATAGTAGAAATATGTGTGACAAATGAAGTGGGGATATTGAGGCAAGATTTGGGGGTCTTCACCTCCAATGTCCCTCGTAGCTCTAATACTTTTTCTTGGTTTTTCCACTGACAGTTATTCTCCCTCCACACTCTAGAAACCCCAACTGCTGGTCCAGAGATCCTGACTTGTCTGTTTCCCCATTATCCCCAGAGCCCAGGCAGGCCCGAATTCCAGATAATGACCACCACTGGCATCAGAAAGACCAGATCAGAAGTCACCCTCTTGACCAGCAATCAGGGCCTCTTACCTACCCCCCACCTCCCCTCAGTATCACGCTACATCAGACACAGACAGGCCCAGGCAGGTCTGGCAGGGCAGCTCTCAGGCTGGGCTGGGAAAGTTGACATCTCTTGAGAGTTTACTCAAAATGTGTGTGCCCTGACAGAGCATGTCCTCTGGGGGCACGTCACAGGGACTCAGGAGGCACAATCAGGACATTTCTCAGCCTTGCAGCAGCCAAATGCAGACACCTCCAACTTGCAATCCCACAGCCAAAGTCTCAAAAACAGAATGAAAATCAATTTCCCACAAAGGAGCTGGTTTCCTTGGAGATCTAGAATTCCCTCACTGTCTCTTCATAAATGGGTAAGAAAAGTCACTGCTGCCTCCAATTTTTTTATTGGAACATCTGTTTTCTCTCATAATGCCATTCAACAAACCCAGCAAAGTGGAGCTACCAAATTGAAAAATAATTATTAAATGATCAGTTCTCTACTCATCTCCAGCCCTGGAGATTAGGGGAGAAATGAGATCCATTCACAAAAGGATTCTCCTGTTTTTGGAGAAAGCCAGACACATCATAGACATCTCTGGGCTGTGAAATTGAGCAGGACCTCCAGCAGCAACTGAGAGGGGCAGTCTGTGGCTGGAAAGGAAAGCCATCACCACTTGCTCAGCACTGCCAATAACCCAGACATGGGACCTCTGCTCACAGCTTACAGAGGGCTGCTCTTGTCTCACCCAGACAATATATGGCAAACTCCACATAAAAGGGCAGAAGAATGAAAAAATTTTTCTCATAAATATTCTTTTGCTGCTAATCCACTCTTTGTAACTGTCAGGCTTCATGGAGCTGGCAGTGAGCCCATCAGATAACAATGCAGCTGTGACCTGAGAAATGTGAGAAGCAGAGCAGATTAATAAAGATGAAAAACATGTTTCGTAACTGTGTCTGAGGGGAGTTCCGAGGGGAGTCCTCAGACGGGTATCCTGGCAGCTCTGGGACCCCCAAACTAATGCCACCCAGAAGTTGAGGCTACCCCACAGACATAGGGGTCAGATGTGTGGGTCCTGAAAGCAGGCAGCTAGTTTCTCTAACTTTCTGCACAGGTATTTGCTCCCTGCGCCTTCCCAAGTCAGCTTAACGGAAAATGGAAACAGAGTGACAGAGGTGTCCCACCACAAGGCACATGCTTTTGGTGCCCCACCCCCAGCGTTAGGCTGAGAACACACACAGGTCTCCAGGGAGGCAGCCCGAAGCAGTAGCACGCTCCCCTCCTGCTCTCTGACAAGCCCCCAGCAAGCAGCCCCATCCGAAAATGAAGCTGTAGGGAGAGGGATTTGACTAATGGCTATGTTTTCCTAACCAAGAGTTAGGACAAGTGACTTGACCAGTAATGACCATGGGTAAGATGGAGCAATCAGGACAGAACACTTCTGAGCTAGGGCTGTACTGAAAACTCTGGGTTTTTTATGAATGACAGAAGAGAGGATGGAAATACTGGTCTTCTAGACAAAATGATATGACAAGAATTATTCCATAGATGGAACAGGAAGAAGATGAAGGGATAGAGGTCCATGTTTACACCTCTACATCTTTCTCCAGTTTTCCTCCTTCCATCATCATCTGTAATTACATCCTACAGAAAGGTCTGCCCCAGATAAGCCTCCAGGATTTCCCCGAACCCTACCACACTGTTCCTGCTGCTTTTCCCTGCATCTCTGTCCTCCTGCGAGCTGACCCAGACCCCATTGGCCACAGAGTTTTGCAGAGGCTCCAACCAGGCATCGGCTTCTCTTTTCAGGAGGAACTGGGGACTACAGGTGTGGTTCATAGTCACCACGCAGGGACAGCAGACTAGTGAGGAGACCTGGGGAGAAGAGTCAGGCATCATCAGTGCTGTTCATTATCCAATTGAACTTTGGCCCAGAGGCCCAGAGGCCCCGGACACAAAGCCCAATACCAGACCCTTTGTTCTGACTTTCCTCTGCCACCCAGCCATTCTCACCTATGACGGGTTACTCCCAGCCCCGGGCAACAGCTGTCTGGAGCAATTCTGGAGGAGTGGGAGTGTGAGCGTTCACTCCACACCCTGGGGAGCCAGCCGGAGAGACACCAGCAGGAGACACAGGAAGACCCCCGGCAGCTAGGCTGCGATAACCAGGAAGACAGCACAAGAGTCTCAGTAGCTCAGAGGAGAGCCAATCCTGTTACAGCCCACCAAGTAATTCATCAAAATTACAGTCACTGTGATAGACCACTCACTTTGTTCCAAGCACTATTCTCCACGTTTTCCATTCACTAATTTGTCCCAGCATCACAACCTACTTATTTTTGTGGAGGTAAATATCACGTAATGTGAAGTTCACCATTTTAACCACACTAAATTGCACAATTATGTGATTTTCAGGACATTCACAGTATTATGCAACTATCACCCTATGGGATTCCAGAACATTTTTATCACCCCCAAAAAGAAACCTGTACCTTTTAAGTCATTATTCTCAAGAACCTGTTTCTGAGGTATCGCCCTCTATTGACAAAGCATCACATCACAGGCACAGGAGGGAGAAAGGCTTGGGTTCCAGCCAGAGCTGCAGAGCTGGTATGGAAGGAGAACCTGTTGCTTACAGGCAATAAATGGATTATTGGCACATTACTCAAATTTTGCTCATGAGGAAATAGAGCTGGGAGGTTAAATAACTTGCTCCAGGTCACGCAGTAAGTGGTAAAGCCAGGCTGTCTGACTCCCAAATGAGGTAGATACTTCTGTCTGGAAGATAAAGGCTGAGAAGAAGATGCTGCATATCATCTCATGAACAACACAGATAAGGTTCCATGAATTTGCTGAACAAATCTGAAGCTGTTAGGAAAAAGGGACATTTATAGAGCTTTGAACCAGGAAATTGAATGGAAGCACTCAAGAAGGTAGGAAACCTGTGAAATTCCTTAGCTGTGAAAGCCACGGTCCATCTAATCAGGCCAAGAATTTCAGTAGATAATAAGCACTGGCTGAGGGAAGTATCACGCGAGGCACATGGAGAAGACAAGGAGGCAGCTCCTCGAGTTCAATTCTCCTCCAGCTTGTCCCACTGCATTTCTCATATCTTCCAGCTCGTGTTCTCTTCTCGAGTCTTGATACATCCCATTGTCCTTTCTTTTTTAACTTTTTATTTTATATGGGAGTATAGTTGATTAAAAATTTTGTGCTAGTTTCAGGTGTGCAGCAAAGTGATTCAGTTGTACATACACATATATCTATTCTTTTTCAAATTCTTTGTCCTTAAACATTCCATTGTCCTTAAACATTCCATAATCTTTCTTAGCTCTGTGCCATTGTTGTTTGTTTTGCTTTGCTTGTTTTCCATCTACAGAGCATTCTCCTCTTCTCTTAATTTATCTGAACCCCATTCCTCCCGAATAGCACAGGCCTCAATGAGCTCTTTTTTCTGAATGAAGAAAACGCATAATAACAATCAGAGTTAACACTTAGGAGGCCCTTGCTACGTGGCATGCACTGTGCTGAATGCTTTCCAGTACATGACCTCCTTTAATCCTCACCAAGGAGCCCATATGAGGCAACTGAGACCTAGAGAGGTTGAATGACTTGTGCAAAGTCACACAAGCACCAAGTGGCAGAACCAAGATTAGAATCCTGGTCTTTGTGATTCCAGAACTAACCTTTTAACCACCGTATTAAAGAGCCCCTCAGCTGTGTTCTGCCATCACAATGTAGCTCCATCATTAAGAGCTTATATTGTTTCCTAATTATTCCCCACACACTGGCCTTTCCTTCCTACCAGACTACAAGCTCTCCAAGGGCAGGCACCATGATACAAGGCAGCTCAGCAAAGAGCCTCACATTCAGATTCGTTTCATTCTTCTCTTCTGTTCCCCTGTGTTGTCTACATCAGTGACAAAATATTTCCACATCCAGAAGCAGAAATTAATGGGCTTACCTGAAGGGAGAACTAACTGATCCTTGTACCTTGACCCAAAGAATAAAGGAGGACTATGGTTTCAGTATTGTATTGAGAGGTGAACTGAGGATAGGAAAGTATTAGGCGCGAGCTACATATTGCTTTGTGGCTGGCCTAGAACCCCAGGTTAAATATTATTGTCAGCTTAATAATAATAACAACTCCCATCTTTAGAGCCCCTGGCACATGTCAGGTCCTGTACTAAGCATTGAATTTACAATAGCTCATAAGTCCACACACCAAGCTTATGAGATAGGTACTGCTATTATCACTGCTTCGTAGATGAGGAAATCAAGACTCAGAGAAGATATTTTCCTAAAGGTTCATAGTTGCTAAATGGTAGAGTTGGAATTTAACCCGAGGTTTTCCAGTTCCAAAACTTGAGGGAAGGGGAGGACCCCCAAAACCTATTTAGGGAACAGCACCTCTCACCTAAGTTCAAATATTCAAACTTTTCATATCATAAATAGTTACTATTTCTAAACAGAGGTTAATTGATCCACACAATACATGGCCACTGTGGTCGAGAGGCCTACAATTTAGACAAGAGGACAGTGAAGGGAGAGAAGCAAGATGCAGGACAACCACTGGGCCTAGACAACAAGGAAATGGGCTGCCTTGTGAGAGAACTGATGGGAGTAGAGAAAAGCATGGGAAGTTTAGGAAAGGGATCTAATTAGATGACTTCTGAGTTTCCTTCCAAAACTATTAATAATATTCTGTGATTCTGTTAATACGCTGACAGTCAACGGGAGTTGTAAGAACTTAACTCTAGCAAAGGTCAGGGCTAAGGACACACTTTATAGCCAACAGCATGGAAGAAGTAGATGCTGTCACAAGTAGTGGCTGGAGTTCCCAATGGAGGACATGAGAGGGCAGGGAGCAGAAACCAGAGATAAACACTGGGAGCTAGAGGCAAGAAAGCTGTGGGAGAGGGAAGGAAACAAAGGAGGAGAAGGAGAAGAAGGGGGAGGGGGAGGGGGAAGGAAACAAAGGAGGAGAAGGAGAAGAAGAAGGGGGAGGGGAGGGGG